>NW_019947794.1:4730-12298 GCF_002910315.2 Salvelinus sp. IW2-2015
ATTCGCCTCCTCGTGGTTCTGTTTTGGTGTCTAGTGAATTTACACCCCACGTATCAAGGATCAGTTTGACATCAACACTCCTTATCTTCGATACATTTATTCATACAATTTCCTCCTTCTAACAAGATATAGTCCCGACACAAGTCTAAGGTTGCTACCTAAGCTGGCTGGTTATTCGTTCGGTTGCCAGAGACGTGACCCAGTCGTTCAGTCTTTTTGTTCTGTATCTATGGACGCGACCCAGTCGTTCAGTCTTTTTGTTCTGTATCTATGGACACGACCCAGTCGTTCAGTCTTTTTGTTCTGTATCTGTGGGACGCGACCCAGTCGTTCGTTCTAAATGCTCCATTGCCATACTGACTGGCAACGTTCTTATCCCTTACTTGCTAGCTAGCCAACTACGGCTTATTTACAATCACGTCAAAAAGTTTAGCCAGAATAACAGCAAAGTAGCTGCATTTGCATTTGTTTAAGCTGTTTTCTAGTGACGTTTATTTGGATAAATCCATAACAATGAGCTAATGAGGTTGTGATTTCACCTGGCATAAAAAATGTGTTCGCTCGTCAGGACACTGTTGTTCAGAGGAGCTAGCCAGCAACACAGCCAGCAACACAGCCAGCAACACAGCCGACACCACAGCCAGCAACACAATCACTTCAAACTAGCCCATCCAATCTACCTCATCCCCATACTGTATTTATTTATTTATTTATTTTGCTCCTTTGCACCCCAGTATCTCTACTTGCACATTAATCTTCTGCACATTCTACCATTCCAGTGTTTAATTGCTAAATTGTAATGATTTCACCACTATGGCCTATTTATTGCGTTTAGAGTTTTTCTACTGTATTATTGACTGTATGTTTGTTTATGTGTAACTCTGTTGTTGTTTTTGTTGCACTGCTTTGCTTTATCTTGGCCAGGTCGCCGTTGTAAATGAGAACTTGTTCTCAACTTGCCTACCTGGTTAAATAAAAGGTGATAATGATAAACTTAGGCTAATTAATACATTTACATTTAAGTCATTTAGCAGACGCTCTTATCCAGAGCGACTTACAAATTGGTGCATTCACCTTATGATACATGTATTACCTGGTTAAATAAAGGTGAAATAAAACAAACGGAATCTGGAAAGAATGAAAACTAACTACACTTTATTTGACCCTTGACATTTCTTTGTTTATATCCATAAAAATGATGACGGCTGATTCGTGATTTCGATTGGCTGAGAAACGCTGCCTGCCTGTCTCGTCCCGAGTCCTCGACACGTTCATTACTATTGGACAGCTGGAGATTGTTTCAATATTTAAATTCAATGTCGCAAATGTCGAAGAGACAAGGTTTATACAAATCTCCGCTGTTGAAAAACTAAATGTTAGTCTATAAAAGAAATATGCGTTAATGTCTAGATGCTTTTTATATTGGAGATTTTATAAATTGCCTGGCTGGGCTGATGAGACAGTGGATTGCAGCAGTCAGATGGAACAGCGTAAATAGACATTTTTAACGTCATAGATTTAGACCCACCCGTTGTATAAATACAAAAGTATGTGGACACCCCTTAAAATTGTCAACGCCCATGATTTTGGACGAGTAGGTGTCCACATACTTTTGGTCATGTAGTTTATCTCAGAGTAGGACTGCAGATCTAGGATGTCCTGACCTCCTGGTCTGTCGACCGGCCCCGTCTGTCCTAACCTCCTCTGATCTGTTTGTATCCTCAGCTGGCGACGACGTCCCACTTCCTGAAGGACCTGGGGTTAGACAGCTTGGACCAGGTAGAGATCATAATGGCCATGGAGGATGAGTTTGGTGAGTCTGTCTCTCTGTACCTTTGTGTCTGTCTCTCCCCGTCTCTGTCGGTCTGTCTCTCCCTCCCCGTCTCTGTGTTTGAGTGTCGGGCTGTCTCTCCCGTCTCTCTTTGTCTCTGTATCTGTCGGTCTGTTTCACCATGTCTCTGTCTCTCCATGTCTCTGTCTCCGTCCCTCCATGTCTCCGTCCCCGTCTCTCCATGTCTCTCCCTCCCCGTCTCTCCCTCCCTGTCTCTGTTCCCGTTTCTCCATGTCTCTCTCTCCATGTCTCTCNAAGCTTGGCTACAGAAGATTACCGTTTCAATGTATTCCGCCTTGTTGTACAGTATCTCACACAATTCCATGATTGTAATTTTGTTGTTGTTTTAAATGTACAGAAAACGAGTTGATGAGGTTTGTTTCGCTCTGTTGTCAACCGCTCCCTTCAGACCATACTAGCAGAGCACTACAACATCGATGATGATGGAAAGATATTCCGCTCACAAATAATAAGTAATATTCAACTCAAATTAAAACATGTGTGTTAAAGAATTAACATCAGTGTTAATGATCGACGAAATTGATTATAATTGTTTTTTTGTTGTTCTGTGAATTAGTCATGTCTTACGCATAGAATGTAATACCTAGATCGGTTACCCGATGTTGCGACAAAATTCAACCAAAGTCACCATTTTTTAATTATTCCAATTTAATGAAATAAGAAAACATACGGGAAAGCATTATAATGACGTTATAGTGAATAAATAAAAACACAATCATATTAAATATCGGCGTTATTTTTTATAATAACCAGTGCGCCTGCGCACATTTGACCTCCTTTTCCCTTTGACTTTGTGGCTGTGCTATCTAGTGGAAACGCCCCTTGTCGTCCAAACGCGTGTCTTGCTTTGCACCCTGGGATTGATCCGTATTTTCATCAACYATGGCGTCCCGTGTCCTAGCGCAGTGTGTCCGCCAGCTAACCCGGCCTTCTGCGAGGCTCTCGTCGGGTAACATTGCAGTGAGAGCCGCAGCTGGCCCGGTCCTATTCAACCCCCGACCGTTCTCCTTCATTGCCAGCAGTCAACGGACCCGGTGGGTCGAACAAACCCGGGTTAGTCTTGAATAACATTGAGACACCCTTTTTGTCGCTGCTGTGGCCTAGCAGTGCTGGATTGCACATTGACCTACCAGTGCCTTTCCAACAAAATCCGTAACTAATGATAGCTTGCTAGCCGGTTTCTGTGCTAACTAGCTTGCTATCCGGTCACGTTGCACGTCAAGCTCTTAAAACCGGGACAAAACTGGGTCAATTGCTAATTCAACGAAACTGTCTCTGAAAAGTGCATAGTTTGAATACTGCATGAATTTACGTTACAAAACAACCCGACTGTGTCTCATGCGTTAGCCTAGCGAAGTTAACAGCTAGCTAAGCTAATTTATCGTGTAATCGTTTTGATACTTGGCTAACTTAGTTGAGTACAATTTGAATTATACTTTATGTTCAAACTATTCATCTGTCTTGGCTAGCTTAGTTGAGTACAATTTGAAGATACTTTATGTACAAACTATTCATCTGTGGTACAATCAAGTACTGTACTGTTAGCCTAGCTTTACTAGCGAGCTTAGTACGTTTTTTATATAGTTTGTACTAGCTAGATGACAGTCGATTTGACACATTTTAATTTAATCTAAAGCAAATGTGTTATCGATTATCAATACCTGGGGTTGTTGCGACAGGATGACGCATACATGACTTGTGCACTAAATACAATGCGGTAGACATCTGTAACATTAGCTAGCTAGCTATTATCTAGGCTTGAACTAAACTGCTTGATTGGTCAAATGGGTGCAGAAGTGTTGTGAGTCAAGCTGGCATCGACAAGTGAATGACCTCTGAACCCTTTCTTCCTTCCTGTCCTTCTTCTTCTCTCCAGATCTCTAGCTCAGTGGGAGTGTTGTGTAGACAGTATGGAGACCTGCCTCCCCTCACCGTTGAAAGCATTAAAGAACGAGTCATGTACGTCCTCAAACTCTACGACAAGATCAACCCAGAGAAGGTAAGGACAGACCCGAGGCTCCATGGCTCGTTTTGAGAGTAAGAATTACTGGGGTGTATTCATTAGTCCAGACGGTTTTACGTTTTGCAATGAAAACAAGAGAGTTTCTATTGGACAAATTCTCTCCTGTTTCGTTCCCATTCGCTTCCTCATGGTTCTGTTTTGGTGTCACGTGAATTTACACCCCACGTATCAAGGATCAGTTTGACGTCAACACTCCTTATCTTCGATACATTTATTCATACAATTTCCTCCTTCTAACAAGATATAGTCCCGACACAAGTCTAAGGTTGCTACCCAAGCTGGCTGGTCGTTCGATCGGTTCGGTTGCTGCATTTACATTTGTTTAAGCTGTTTTCTAGTGACGTTTATTTGGATAAATCCATAACAATGAGAAAATGAGGTTGCGATTTCACCTAGCATAGAAAATGTGTTCGCTTGTCAGGACACTGTTGTTCAGAGGAGCTAGCCAGCACCACAGCCAGCACCACAGCCAGCACCACAGCCAGCAACACAGCCAGCAACACAGCCAGCAACACAATCACTTCAAACTAGCCCATCCAATCTAGCTCATCCCCATACTGTATTTATTTATTTATCTGGCTCCTTTGCACCCCAGTATCTCAACTTGCACACTCATCTTCTGCACATCTACCATTCCAGTGTTTAATTGCWATATTGTAATTATTTYGCCACTATGGCCTATTTATTGCCTTACCTCTCTTATCTTACCTCATTTGCACACACCTGTGTATATATTTTTCTATTATATTATTGACTGTACGTTTGTTTATGTGTAACTCTGTGTTGTTTTTGTCGCACTTCTTTGCTTTATCTTGGCCAGGTCGCCGTTGTAAATGAGAACTTGTTCTCAACTTGCCTACCTGGTTAAATAAAGGGGATAATGATACACTTAGGCTAATTAATACATATATTACCTGGTTAAATAAAAAGGTGAAWTAAATCAAAACTGAATCTGGAAAGAATGAAAATTAGCTACACTTCCTTTCTTCTATTGACATTTCTTTGTTTAGATCCATAAAAATGATGACGGCTGATTCGTGATTTCGATTGGCTGAGAAACGCTGCCTGTCTCGTCCCGAGTCTTCGACACGTTCATTACTATTGGACAGCTGGAGATTGAATTTAAATATTGAAACAAATGTTGCAAATGTCAAAGAGACAGACAACACGGTTTATACAAATCTCCGCTGTTGAAAAACTAAATGTTAGTCTATAAAAGAAATATGCGTTAATGTCTAGATGCTTTTTTATAGTGGAGATTTTATAAATTGCCTGGCTGGGCTGATGAGGCAGTGGATTGCAGCAGTCAGATGGAACAGCGTATATCGACATTTTTAACGTCATAGATTTAGACCCACCCGTTATGTGTATATATACAAAAGTATGTGGACACCACTTCAAAATTGTCAACATACTTTTGGTCATGAAGTGTATCTCAGAGTAGGACTGCTGTTCTAGGATGTCCCTGTCTGTCCTGGTCTGTCGGCCGGCCCCGTCTGTCCTGGTCTGTCGGCCGGCCCCGTCTGTCCTGGTCTGTCGGCCGGCCCCGTCTGTTCTGGCCTGTCGGCCGGCCCCGTCTGTCCTGACCTCCTCTGATCTATCTGTATCCTCAGCTGGCGACGTCCTCCCACTTCCTGAAGGACCTGGGGTTAGACAGCTTGGACCAGGTAGAGATCATCATGGCCATGGAGGATGAGTTTGGTGAGTCTGTCTCTCTGTACCTTTGTGTCTGTCTCTCCCTGTCTCTGTGTTTGACTGTCGGTCTGTCTCTCTGTCCTCGTCTGTCTCTCTCTCCAGGTCTCTGTGTCTCCGTCCCCCTCCCCGTCTCTCCATGTCTCTGTATCTGTCTGTCTCCTTCCCCGTCTCTGTGTTTGACTGTCGGTCTGTCTCTCCCTCCCAGTCCCTGTCTGTCTGTTTCTCCATGTCTCTCCCTCCCCGTCTCTGTCTCTCCCTCCCCGTCTCTCTCTGTCTCCGTCCCCCTCTCTCCCTCCCCGTCTCTCCCTGTATCTGTCCCCGTCTCTCCCTGTATCTGTCCCCGTCTCTCCCTGTATCTGTCCCCGTCTCTCCCTGTATCTGTCCCCGTCTCTCCATGTCTCCCTGCTGATTTGAATAGAAATGTTCTAGACTAGTCCGTTCTGTTTCCATGACGATAACGTAGATGTTTGTATGAATTAACCCTTTCCACTTCCTACATTTACGTGTGTTAAGACTAGCGTGTGTGTGCGTGCGTGTGTGTGTTGAGCCTAATGTGTGTGTGTTAAGACTAGCATGTGTATGTTGAGCCTAATGTGTGTGTGTGTGTGTTAAGACTAGTGTGTGTGTGTGTGTGTGTGTTGAGCCTAATGTGTGTGTTCCTGCTGCAGGGTTTGAGATCCCGGATGTGGAGGCGGAGAAGCTGATGTGTCCTCAGGATATCGTCCAGTACATCGCTGACAAGAAGGACGTGTATGAATAAGAAGGAACCAGGAATTACTGACACACTCAGTGAGTGTCCACGCCGACTTCCCCCACGGCGTTGAAAAGGGTGTAACGCTCTCTCACCATTTACATTTTTTATTTAAACAACTAATAAAAGCGTTGTGTTTTGGCCTTCATCAGAACAATTTCATTAGTCTCCAATGACGTGTCTGTTTCTCTCTGTGTGTGTGTGTGTATATAAACCCTGGATGTGTGTGTATAAACCCTGGGTGTGTGTGTGTGTGTGTATAAACCCTGGGTGTGTGTGTGTGTGTGTGTGTATATAAACCCTGGATTGTTAATGTTTTGTCCATGAAGAGACTTCGAAGCCTCCGATTCGTCAATATTGCCACTCCTCAGAAAAAGCAGTCCCGTGTAGAAATAAATGGAATTCTACAGTATTTTAATTTAAACGTTTCTGTATTTCTGGTGTTTTTCTTGTGAGGACAGTAACATTAGTACTTTCCCTCCCAAAAATTATACAGTAAGGAAAATATTTTTGATTTGTTTAGCGGATGTAGTAGGATGTAAAAGCTGTCTAATACAATAAACGTGGCAACATGTTGGGGACATTAGTAAATGTATTTCTATAACGTCCAAAGTACGGTGGGGAGGGCCAAGAACGAGGCCCGGTGGATTCAACACAGCGCCCCCTAAAGGTGGTGGAAGGCCTCAGTCGCCCCCTAGAGGTGGTGACATGTTCCCCCTTGCTGGAAGGGGGTCCTGAGTGAAACAGTTTGAGAACCCCCTGCTCTAGTGTGTATAGAAATCAATTAGCCTCCCGTGTCATTACCGATTCAGCAGGAAATCAATCGAACACAGATCTACGCAGTGCTGTACTTTTTAAAGGGACATTTCCCAGAAGTCCTGTTGACTGTAAACGCTGTAGATGTCAGCTGGATCAGAAATGACCTGCTACAGACACTGGCAGTATATCTCAGTTGTTTCAATCCCTGCTTTTCTTATTCACTAGTTTAAAAACATTTAATTAAATGAAGCTGTGTTTACTGAGGTGGAACTTCCTGTTTCTGCTCCTCACAGGAAGTCCTGACGGGCTGGGCTGGACAGCGTCCCCCCCACCACTTCATCAGTCCCGCTTCTCTTCCTCCGTTCTGTCTGTGGCTTCAGATGCCTCTTGTCTTGTTCCACTGTATTTAATGAAAATGTGTATTTTCCTCCTGAATTTGGGAGGTGAAAAATAAACATGACTTTATGGTTGGACTCTTGTTGTATAGC
>NW_019947794.1:12728-19743 GCF_002910315.2 Salvelinus sp. IW2-2015
GAGCTGACTACCTGTCCGGGTAGCATGGTGCTGCTAGCTAGTTGCTGTTGTTTTCAGAGGCCCGCCACTTCAGCTGACTCAGAGGGTTCCGATTGCTCTTAGGCCTGACTCCAGAGGGTTCCGATTGGGCTCTTAGGCCTGACTCAGGAAAGGGGTTCGATTGGCTCTTAGCCGACTCAGGAAAGGGTTCCGATTGGCTTCTTAGCCTGAAGCTCAGGAAAGGGGTTCTGGAATCTGATGTTGTTTAGGCTTAGGTTGGATGGTCCTCCTCCTCCCTACATCCTAACCTTCAAACGCATTAGGAAGAAGGGGCCAGTGGTCTGGTGCAGGACAGGTAAGCCAAAGGCATCTGATCAGTGCGCACCGGTGTTGTTGGAGGGGGACTGGTTTAGACGAGGGACAAAGGACGTCTGTCTTGGAGAGACGTGACAGCGGCACCCAGGTGTTAAATCTCCTCTGTTTGGTGCGCCCCCCCCCTCTCCTCTGTTTAACTCAACCCAGTGTAGTACATGTTTTGTTCCTCGTCATTACTACCACTGTCATTGCCAACCAAGGAAGAAAGAGGAGGGAAAGGACGACTGTTTGTCGTGGGAAAAGCTGGACAACGTTTATGCTTGAAATCAATTTTTTTTTTTTTTTTTTTTTTTCTTTGCAAAAGGAAGTTGAGGAATTTTTAAGAACGAAAGTTTTAAAACTATGAGCAATGTAACAAGTCCCCCTACTAGCTGCCTGGTCGGCCAACGGAGCACGACTCCCTGCGCTTCTCTCGTGTTTCAGACGTATTATCTCTGTGCTCATTAGTCCTTCTGTCTATGAGACACGGCTGTGTATTAACACGTCTCCTTCCCGCCGCTGGTTTACAATGGGGCTCTATGGCTTTAGTTGGACTTGACTGAAACTGGGCGGAATCAACGTGTCTTCATTGGTCTTTTAATTGATGATGAACCCTGAAAGCTTAGTTTATATATATCAGCAACAGCACAAAGACTGGGGAGTTAGAGGGGTAAACGGGGGAGGATTAGGGAGGGTAACGAGGGGGTTAGGGAGGGTAACGAGGGGGTTAGGGAGGGTATCGAGGGAGGGTAACGAACACGGGAGGATTAGGGAGGGGTAACGGGGAGGATTGGGAGGGTAAGCGAGGGAGATTAGGGAGGGTAACGGGGGAGATTAGGGATGGGTAACGGGGGGGATTAGGGAGGGTAACGAGGGAGGATTAGGGAGGGTACGGGGGAGGATTAGGGGAGGGTAAACTGGGGGGGAGGCTTAGGGAAGGGTAAATGGGGGGGAGGCTAACGGGGGATTTAGGAGGGTAAAGAGGGAGGGAAAATGGGGGGAGTAGGGTGCTCAAACGAGACTATGCAATGGTATTATCCAAGCCTTCCATGTCTCATTTGTGGTCGGTGTGTTTAATATCTAAAGCCAGTCACTAGTGGAGACCTGAGCAAAGTGTCCCAAGGACTCCTGTCGCCCTATGCTAGTCCCTACTTATGACGCAGGTACTCCTAGACGGCGAAGGCCCCTGGTAGGACTACGGTGCCAAGTACCGCAAGGGGTCGCAGTATGTTCCTAAAGAAGACACGTGTCCATCACCTTTTCGTTACTACTCAGCCCGCCAACCAGCCACAGGGCACAGCTGTAGGCAGGAGGTGTGATTTTACCCAAAGTCCCCTTTTTCCAGCTGGTTTCTGTTGGGACACAGACGAGGACTGGGTGGAACCACAGATTTACTGCCTGTTTAGAGAACGTTCTATTCACTGGAGAGTTCTAGAATCATCCTCCCTTTACTTTTATCGAGCCTGTTTACACTGGAGTTCTAGAATCCTCCTCCTTCTATAGAGACGTTCTATCACTGAGAGTTCTAAGAATTCTCTCCTTTACTTTATCCGAGACGTTCTACACTGAGAGTTCTAGAATCCTCCTCCTTCTATGAGACGTTCCTATCACTGAGATGTTCTAGAATTCTCTCCTTTACTTTTATAGAGACGTTCTATCAACTGAGAGTTCTAGAATCCTCCTGCCTTCTATAGAGACGTTCTATCACTGAGAGTTCTAGGAATTTCTCCTTTACTTTTATAGAGACGTTCTATCACTGAGAATTCTAGGAATCCTCTCCTTTACTTTTCTAGAGACGTTCTACTACTGAGAAGTTCTAGAATCCTCCTTTTACTTTTATAGAGACGTTCTATCACTGGAGAATTCTCAGAATCCTCACCTTTACTTTTCTAGAGACGTTCTATCACTGAGAAGTTCTATCAGCTAGAAGCCTCAGAACCCTCGAGATGCAGAAGTTGAATATTCTCCTGACCTGTAAACTAATATGCACATTGCTTTGTCAGGCTGATTGCAAACGATGTACAGGAGAAAACAAAAAACAATGTCTATAATAATTACTAATAATAAAGACTTGTCTTAAAAGTTAACAGGGAGGGTGTTTTGCGTTGTGTCTTCCTGACGGGGGGGGGGGGCGCGAGGTGGGTTTCAGGGTCTTCGTATTATAATCGTCCTTCTTGGTGGGGGGGGGGGGGGAAACTGACTTTTGAAGGACAATCCTTATTTGTGATCACAGAGGCCTGATGTAACGTTTCAACCAAGGTAAGAAACTCCAGCCTGCTCCTCCCACCGTCATCCCATGTCTCCGCTCCCACCAGTCATCGTCGTCACCCCGAGCGACCACGCTGTTGTTCTGTTGTCATTGTTTTTATTCTCATAATAATGATATTTTGTTTTGTCTCTTCTTGGTTGATGTTTTCTTTTTTGATTATTTTAGTGCTGTTAAGAGGAACGGGGGGGGGGGTGTGTACTGAAGGTGTCGTGTTATTGGGTGGTTGGGTGGACCGCCAGGCCTGGAGTCATTCGCCGGCCGACCCACCGACCGACCTACGAGCCGGGAGCGTATTGATAACTGTTTGTAAACCTTCTGGCCGTGGTGTCGGAAACACAAAGCTGTATCACACTCGGGTACAACCCTCAAAAAGACTAAACAGTGATTTAACGGATGTTGTCTGTGTCTGTTCATTTCTCTGAGTTTATGATCCTGTCCCAAATAGAGCCTACACACTACACACTTTGTGTGGCACTGCGACTCGTTGGGAAAACATGCAGGTGTTTATTAGGTTTACATTAATTATTGGGTGTTTATAGTTCGATGTGTTGTTTATTAAGGTTACATTAATATGGTGTGGGTTTGTTACATATCTGTTGGATGGTTACATAATATGGTGTGTGGTTTATTAGGTTACATAATAATGGTGTGGGTTATAGGTTATATATGGTGTGGTATATGTACATAGTATGGTGTGTGGGTTTATTAGGTTTACATAATATTGGTGTGTGGTTTTATTACAAAGGTGTGGGTTATAGGTCATAATATGGTGTGGGTTTTATTAGGTTACATAATATGGTGTGGTTATTAGGTTACATTAATTGTGGTATGTCAGTAGTGTGGGCGAAGACATAATATGGTGTGGTGGTTTAATGTTATATTGGTGTGTTAATTACATAATATGGTGTGGGGTTTCATTTAGGTTACATAATATGGTGTGGGTTTTATTAGGTTACATTAGGTGGGGTTATTAGAAGAATAGGTGGTGTGGTTTACTAGGTTACATAATATGGTGTGGGGTTTATTAGGTTACATAATTTGGTGGGTTTATTAGGTTACATAAATGTCTGGTGTGTGGTTTATTAGGTTACATACATATGGTGTGTGGTTTATTAGGTTACATAATATGGTGGTATTGGTCTAATTAGGTTTGGTTATTAGGTTACATAATATGGGTGTGTGGTTTATTAGGTTACATAGATATGGTGTGAGTGATGGTTACATTAGGTGTTGGTTTATATCATAATATGGTGTGTGGTTTATTAGGTTACATAATATGGTGTGGGTTTATTAGGTTATAATGGTTTATTGTCATATTGGTTATACTTGTGTGTGGTTTGGTTACTATAATGTGTTATTAGGTTACATAAATATGTGTGTTAGGTTACTATATTTGGGATTGGTTAGCATAATATGGTGTGTGGGTGTTTATTACTAATGGTTTGGTTTAGGTCATAATATGGTGTGTGGGTTTTAATTAGGGTTACATAATATGGGTGGGGTTTCTTAGGTACTTATAATATGGGTGTGGTTTATTGAGGTACTATATTGGTGTGTGGTTTATTAGGTTACATAATATGGTGTGGGTTTATTAGGTTACATAATATGGTGTGTGGTTTATTAGGTACAATAAATATGGTGTGTGGTTTATTAGGTTACATAATTATGGGTGTTGTGGTATAGGTATTATGTTGTTAAGTTACTTAAATGTGTGGTAGCTAATATGGTGTGTGGTGTTTATTTAGGGTACATATATTGGTGTGTGCGGTTTTTAGGGTACATAATATGGTGTGTGGTTTATTAGGTACATAATATGGTGTGTGGGTTTATTAGGTTACATCATATGGTGTGGTGGTTTATTAGGTTACATAATATGTGTGTGGTTTAATTAGGTATACAGTAATATGGTGTGGGTTTATTAGGGTACCATAATATGGTGTGGGGTTTATTTAGGTACATAATATGGTGGGTGGTTTATTAGGGTTAACTTAATATATGGTGTGGGTTTATTAGGTTACATATATGGGTTGCATAATAATATGGTGTGTGGTTTATTATAATATTGGTTGAGGTAAGTACATAATATGGTTGGTGTTGGTTTATTAGGTGTACAATAATATGGTGTGGGTTTATTAGGTTAGCATTATATGTGTGTGTGGTTTATTAGGTTACATGAATGATGGTGTGTGGGTTTATTAGCGTACATGAATAGGGTGTGTGGTGGTTTAACCCACTACGACTCGTTGGGAAACATGCAGGTTTATTAGAGTTATATGGGTATAGTCATAATATGGTGTGGTTTATTAGGTTAAATTTGTGGTTTATAGGTTAATTTAGGTGTGTTGGTTTACCCATAATCGTGAAGGTGTACATAATGTTGGGTATTGGTTGCATAGTTGTGTGGTTTATTAGGTTACATAATATGGTTTTAGTTAAAAATGTGTTGGTTTTATTAGGTTAACATATATGGTTGTGTGGTTTTATTAGGTACAAATATGGTGTTGTGGTTTATTAGGTTAACTAATATGGTGTGTGGTTTATTAGGTTACAGTAATATGGTGTGGGGTTTATTAGGTTAGCATTGAATATGGTGTGTGGGTTATTAGGTTTACATAATCGTGGGGTATTAGGTAATAAGTGTGGGTTTATTGGTTACATATGATGGTGTGGGGTTTATTAGGTTACGAATATGGTGTTATATTAAGGTGTGTGGGTTTATTAGGTTACATAATATGGTGTGTGGTTTTATTGTAATATGGGTTGTTATGTTACATAATAGTGTGTGGGTTTATTAGGTTTAATAATATGGTGTTGTGGTTTACACTCGCGTTGAAGTTGCAGGTTAATAATATGGTGTGTGGCTTTATTAGGTTACATAATATGGTGTGTGGGTTTCATTAGGTTACATAATATGGTAGTGGGTTTATTAGGTTACATTTATATGTGGTGTGGGGTTTATTAGGTTACAATATGGTGGGTTATTATAATAATAGCGTGTGTGTTTATTAGGTTACATGAATATGTGTGTTGTGGTTTATTAGGTAGCCTATATGGTGTGGGGTTTTATTAGGTTACATAATATTGTGTTTTTTACTGATGTGGTGTGGGTTTTAACCCCACTAACGACTCGTTAGGGAAACATGCAGGTTTATTTTGGTTGTGGTTTAGTGAGGGAAACTCCTGAACCACAAGGTGGCCGCTGCCGTGTAGAAATAAATGGAATTCTACACTATTTTAATTTAAACGTTTCTGTATTTCTGGTGTTTTTGTTGTAGTGAGGACAGTAACATTAGTACTTTCCCTCTCCCAAAAATTATACGGATAAGGAAAATATTTTTAATTTGTTTAGCGGATATAGTAGGATGTAAAAGCTGTCTGTAATACAATAAACGTGGCAAAATGTTGGGGACATTAGTAAATTCATTTCTATAACGTCCAAAGTATGGTGGGGGGGTGCCAAGATGGGGGCCCGGTGGCTTCAACACAGCGCCCCCTAGAGGTGGTGGCAGGGGGGTGCGGGCCTCAGTCGCCCCCTAGAGGTGGTGGCAGGGGGGTGCGGGCCTCAGTTGCCCCCTAGAGGGGGTGACATGTTACCCCTTGCTGGAAGGGGGTCCTGAGTGAAACAGTTTGAGAACCCCCTGCTCTAGTGTGTGTAGAAATCAATTAGCCTCCCGTGTCATTACTGTTTCAGCAGGAAATCAATCCAACGCACATGAATGACCTGTACGCAGTGATGTACTTTCTAAAGGGACATTTCCCAGAAATCCTGTTGACTGTAAACGCTGTAGATGTCGGCTGGAGCAGAAATGACCTGCTACAGACACTGGCAGTATATCTCCGTTGTTTCAATCCCTGCTTTTCTTATTCACTAGTTTAAAAACATTTAATTAAATGAAGCTGTGTTTACGGAGGTGGAACTTCCTGTTTCTGCTCCTCACAGGAAGTCCTGATGATGCTGTCCGACGGGCTGGGCTGGACAGCGTCTCCCCCCACCACTTCATCAGTCCCCTTCTCTTCCTCCGTTCTGTCTGTGGCTTCAGATGCCTTTTGTCTTGTTGTTCCACTGTATTTAATGAAAATGTGTATTTTCCTCCTGAGTTTGGGAGGTGAAAAATAAACATGACTTTATGGTTGGACTCTTGTTGTACAGCGCCACCTTGTGGTTCAGGGAGTTCCCTCACTAAACCACAACCAAAATAAACCTGCATGTTTTCCCAACGAGTCGTAGTGGGGTTAAACCCACACACCATATTATGTAACCTAATAAACCCCACACCATATTATGTAACCTAATAAACCACACACCATATTATGTAACCTAATAAACCACACCATATTATGTAACCTAATAAACCCCACACCATATTATGTAACCTAATAAACCCCACACCATATTATGTAACCTAATAAACC
>NW_019947795.1:0-9425 GCF_002910315.2 Salvelinus sp. IW2-2015
GGGTATGTGTGGTATAGTTTTACCACCAGTGGGAGGTGGTGTTTGGGTAGCGGGTTGGTTTTTGGGGTGGATGGTATGAAACCTGTGGGTGGCGGTAAGATGAACTTTAAGGAGTTTTCTGTTTTTGCGGGGTAGAACCAGTGGGCGTGGCTCTTAATACTCATACTCTTCTACGATAGCGTGGGTATTGGCATTTAATTCTTAGCATGCGCCAGTGGGATGTCTATCTATTGACACAACGTTTAATCTGTCGCGTGTTCGGTAGGTATGTTAACTCGGGGGTTAGTCGAATGGGGGTGGCCGCTCGTCACGAGCAGTCTTATATGGTTAGTATCGCCTAAGTAGAAAGCGGCAGACGCTGATTGAAGTGTGAGCAAAATACGAGTGAGGCGTATGGTTATATGTGTTGTGCTCTCGCTTGAATATTGCCTAAATGGTGTTGTTGGACTATGGCCGCTAAGAGATTAGTTGAGATAAACTCCTTTTCGGGCCGACTTATATACAAATCATGTTTGATCTCTTGATCTGGTGCTGGCAATAGTTTGTCCTGGGTTAAGTGAGGTCAATTAGCTTTTGGGGCTAATCGGTGGACGACGCAGGAAAGAAACCCAAGTATGTGTGGATGAAGTTAATGTGGTGACACTACCGTATGGTGGGGCCCTGAGGCCAGTTCTCTAATCTCGCGCTGCTCTCTTACGGTCAACAGTTAATAGTGCAGATGCAAAGTTCTAATGCAATTAGAAGGGCCTGGTAACTATAAGGGTGGATAGCGGCCAAGTGTTGAATGGTGCACTAATTGAGGTAGAGAGGTTATGTACTCGCTTTGGGTAAGTTTGTGCCTTGAGTGGTAGCGATAAGGAAGTTTGAGGTAATGTTAGAACAGTTGCAATGATGCTTGCCTCAGGCTAGTCGGTTAGTATTAGACTAAGTAGAAGGGGTTGATTATATGTAGCAGGTGGTTGGTTTTTCCATTAGATAAGGTGGTTTAAATCAGCTGTATAAGCGGAATGGTTCGCCTCCGCAATAGAGGGAGAACTGATGCCGATTAGATGAGAATCCAATCTCGTAGACCGGACTTTAGTAAACGGCAGTGAAAGAGGTGGCCAGGTAAGGAAGAGTGAGGGCTCAGTGCGTTGATACGAATTGTTTTACGTGGATATGGAGTGGTTATGTTTGGTGTCAAGGGCATTGACAATAAGAATGAGACAGAAATCCGTTTTGGAAAAATAGAGGCTAGACCTTAACGCATGGGAGATGTTCCAGTCTAAGATAGCCAATGCGCTTTCTCGAGATCAATGTCTGAGGCTAGGGCGAAAAGTTAAGGGGGGTAAGGTTAATGTATGCTCTAATTTTAACGAAATGTGGTCTACGCTTGTTCATTCATTTAAGCTGTGAATGTTGAGGTAGACCGCGGAGACGATAGAGCTGGATGTTGGTGACATAGAAGCTTTAATAAAGAACTCGCCGTGGGTATCAGATTCACTCGTAAGAAAGGGACCCAGCTAATCTGATGAGATATAGGTTACAAAGTCCGAGACTGGTTTGTTATTTCTACTCTACATAAGTGGATGTGTCAAGTCTTGACTTGACTATTTGTGATGATTAATAGCGAGCAAAACACGATATATATCCTTTTGATGTCGTTTTGATTCGCTTCACAGGGGCAAAGACATAGACCCGTAGCCCACGTAAAAGGTGGTGACGCGGATCACTCAGAAAGTTATAGCAGGTGGTTTGTTCACTTGAGTGGCGGGTGATAGGGTGTTTGTTATTTTCCTATAAGAGGGTGGAGTCGAATTAAAAGAAAGATGCCCGCTACGACTATAGTGCTAGAGAGAAGTAGGTTTACAGATGCCTAGATGATACTAGCAGGTGTAGTGAGACTTCTATCCTGTCGTGAATTGGATAGCGCCTTCACAAGGCTGGATGAAGATTCGCTCACATCTAATCTCTGAAGAGCTGTTTGATAATAATTTGTTCAGCGGTGGCAATTCATTCAGGGCTAGAATGTTAGCCATATGTATGTTGTGTCAGATGTGGTAAGGTCAAGTCCTTTTTGAAGAGGCAAATTTTGTTGTAATTTTCTCTTCATGGAATAATCCAAGGTTTGTTGGAATTGGCAATAAGCTTTATGCGTTGGAAGCTAAGCACATCCAATTATGCTCATCGCGTATTAAATCAGGTTAATCAATATTTCACAGCTGTATGCAAGCAGTAAGATGATTTAGGCTTCAGACTACGCAGGGGTCATCCATCCACATGGACCGAAGACGCGAACGACATAAGTAATCTGCCACTGATCCAATGCTTTCGTCATTCTCATAGACATCCGATATTGCATGAGAGAATATGTTGGAATATGTTGTTGATGGCGAGTTTAACAATACAGCCATCAATTACTGGCCGCATATAAGTGATAGGAGGCAGGAGCATATTTATTAAAGAAATCGGTTTATGACTCTGGCGGTCAGGCATGTATATAGTATCAGATGCATAATACACATCTGGTTTGTAAATAGAATTCAAGTGATTTTCAGTTACGCAATACAGGTAGAGGGCAATGGAGGGTGAAAAGAACTCGCGAACTACGAATGGCAGTCAACATTCGGTAGAAACTGTAATGCGGTTGATTGGTCAGAAGGTTTGTTACGGTGTTCATATCCACACATTGTCAAATCTAACATTGATCCCACCTTGTTTCGGTTCTTGGTCTAGGAACATAAAGAGGGGGAGAGGCTTTATAGGAAAGGCTGTTTTTGATAGCGGTTTTGATGTGAGTAAAGGGCTCCAGATCTTTGCACAATATATCTTGTGTATATGAGTGCGAATTGCCTCTGCTGCAGTTGTAGGGTGCTGAGATAGAGGTGTGTGATAGGTGAGAAGTCGCAGAAGATAAATTAAAGGGGTTCGACGCCTCTAGTTATTTCCTGATAGATGAGTGTATCGGTAGTGCGATAGTAGCTACTTGGATTTTCTGTACACCAAGAGTTTTTGGTTCCTAAGATCCAACGGTATGTAGATGCTTACTACTGTGGTCACGATAAGTAGCCACCGTAGATAGATAAGCAGTCGGAATTTAACCATAGAGGGAAGTGAGAAAGATTAGCGAGTCTATAGCGTAACATCAAGATTGTATTTCCATTATCTGGTTAGTAGAGAGACTGTAAACACGATTGTCTGGTTAGAACAAGTCACATCTAGTACTCGGGTTTGGTTAACTATATCTACAGAAACATCAACGCTCACTAAGTTCCGGTTTCAGAATTAGGAGGACAATGGGGATGAGATGTAAAGTAAATAAGTAGGTCTGTCTCACCCGGGTGTGGGGGCATCCTTGGGGTAGCATGGGGGTAGGGGGGCGGGCCCCGTTGGGCCAGATATCACATTGAAGAGTGAAGATTATGGGAGTAGCTTGATAGTAATTAATGTGCCTGTTTCGAGTGAGTAACGCTTAATGTGTCATAGTTCAAATATGATCAGTTAAATATGGAGTGATTGATCATTAGTTCTCCTATTTACGATTAGGGTATGTAGGCTCGCAGAGTGATTAGCTCAGATTAGTACACATTCGATAGCTTAAGTATGTACGGTCAAGTGTCAGCATATAAATAGGAAAAAGCCATCAGCGCAAGTAAACTATTTGTATTCCCGACGAGCTAAAGCATAGTACGGCCTCGTGTGTGGTTCATAACTAGTGTTTGGCTAAGCAGAATAGGTGCTGAGGAGGCGAGACCCGTGTGCGACTTATAAGGAATAGATTGCACCAGTGAATCCTCGGGTGTTTGGATCATAATGCCCCTGCTACTAATCCTATTCCCATGCCTACCTGAAGAATATGCGATTAGTGATTTCCACGGTCCGTTTGACGTAGGCAAATAGATCAGTTTGGAAGGTCTATTTAAAAATAAATCTCGCCAGCTTATGAGGTAAATAAGAGGGCCAAAAATATTTCACTCCAAGGGTGCTATAAAGGGTGGTAGACGATCACACAGCTCTGTTGCGTAGTTAGCTTTGGGGTTATCAGTTAGTAGAAAATATGTATTACCTTATCATGCCGTAGCTCCCAGTTTAAGGAGGACAAAGCTGGGGAGGTGTTGTGATGCGATCATTAAATAGCGAATATAGGGCGCTTCTACGTGTGCTTTTTGGAAAAGCTCAGGTTGTTTGCTCGGCGTGGCATTAGAGAACGCGTATAGTCACTCTCCAAATGTTCTTCAAAGACACAAGAAAAAGCTATTAGAGAGCAGGTCCCAGCTAATCCACTAATTATCCCTCACGATACTCAAATTCAGTGCTTCGACAAACGCAGGTTTTGTGTATTTGAGAGTAAATATAGATCAGCAAGCCGGATGTCTCCTCTTGTTAGGTCGTGTTTTGTACGAAAGGAGGTAGGGCTACGAAGAGGGTTAAGATGGAGTAAAGAAGAATAAGAGCCATGCTGTAAGAGCTTTCATAGATAACAGAAGCATTGAAGGACTATGGCGCTAGTGGCGTTAAGACGTTCTGTTTGACTTTCCTCACCGCGGTGAGTAGAATGATTTAAGGGTGGTTTCGGTAGTATGTGGTAGTTGCTTTCAATATTGAATGTATAATATAGTGAATTTCTGTGGTCTACCGAATTGCTAATTGTGTTTAAAAAAAAAAGCTTTTGATTGGAACGATTACCTAGTTTGAAGCGAGCACGATCCGAGGGAGATGTGTGGATTTGAGTACATGGGCGATGTGGGTGGATATAGCCTACGTTGAGATTGGATGGTTATTCATAGGCTAGCACTAGGAGTCTCATAAGGGGTAATATCCACAGAGAGTTCTGAGGTATACATACTAAGCAGCAGCGTTAGATTCAGGATAAGATTATGAGAGTCAGGGCATTGTAAATATTGACTAGAGTAAAGGTAAGGGAAGAGAGGTGCCGTTCATCTCCGAAGTTTTTCTCTCTGTTATCTAACGTGCTTTTATAAGGCTCCTAGACGATAACCTTGCTAAGTATGCGTAATTACCAAGACTAGCATGTGCGATTGGAGTCAGACTCACTCATCGCCTCTGCTTGTTAGTCTCTGAAGGCTAAGGGATTCTGTGGGAATATATAACTACCAGCAATGGAGTGTAGGGGATCAGGATTTGTTAACATTGCGAGTAGATTTAGGCTTTGGAGGGGGTCCGTGCCATGAGTTCGTGCAGTTGCTACTCAGCCGCGGGTGCTTGAGGCCCAGCTAGGTAGACGCTAGGCCTCATGTCAGGGGACACGCTCGAAAGGCACTTGCTAGAAGAGTAGAATAGCCAGGTAGTAGCTTACTGCGTAGCCCAGTATGCTCTCTACTTGATACATGGATGTGGCTCCCATAGGGATAGGGCAATAAATAGAAGATAATATTAATACCCTCTAAACATAGAAGGCTCTGATAGACCGACGCAGAAGATGGTGTCGCCGTGAAAATGAACGAGTCCTATAAGCCCTAGGATATAGGAACGGTCTGGAGGTAAAGCTGAAGGCTCTGTAGGTATGCGGAGGGATGATTGTATATTGAGTGTCGGTCATAGTTGGACTGAAACTCATGACTGTCCACTATACGGAGACTGTATTTGCTCTATGAGAGTGACAGAAAGTCAGATAGTGGTGATAAGCTTATGGGATTGTGCGCACTCTATACTGTTGAATATCAATGGGGACTCATTCTAGAAGGCACCCCCATCACTTGGGTTCGGGATGCTGCATGTTTAAGCACAGACTTAACAGCGACACACACCTCAAGAGTGAGGAGGGCAGCACTGGCAGTGGATCACAGACGCACCCAGTGTAAGGGCTGGGGGTGGTAAGGTTGATCTCACCAGTGTGCAATGGAGGGAGAGGCGATATTTCTAGGTTCCAAATAGGAAGGAATAGAATGGCGATTAGGAAAGAAGGTTAGGGCAAAGGCAGCGGGCGGGATCCTAGGGGAATCAAATCCACATTCGTAAAGGGGGAGAGGTTTTCTTCTGCGTCGGGGGAAATTTGTGGTAATCAGAAAGAAATAGTGGCTAATGTAACTACATACAACACACACGACAGCACACACAACAACAACAACACACAGAACACACAAGTGACACACACCACACAGCACCCAGCACACACACAGGAAACATGACACACACACACACACACACACAGACACACGCAGAGCACTGGGATGGGGTCCCCTATATCTCCATGTCACTCAAGGCTTCTTTATGTCTGCCATTAACACACATTGACATACTGTAGTGGGATTTGCATTCTGGGGGTCTAATTGCATGGAGTGATCCAGTCCCCCCCTCACTCTCCCCCTCCCCTCCCCCCACGGTGTGTATGTGTGTGGGATGGAGGCACCACTTAGGAGACAATCACAACCGCACATATGCACGCACACACATGCACACACGCACACACACACGCGCACAAGCACACAGCCAGTCTCATTGGGGGTTAAATCTGTGTTAAGCTCCAATGCAGGTTCCATGTCTTATCTCCCTTTTGCAGAAGGTTTGACTTTCCTGAAGTTGCTGAAAGTGACAAATCAATTCCATCACACTGTAGGGAAAGTGCCTTTCATGCTCCAGGTTTTGATGTGTACTTACATGAACAACCGCATGCATGGATGCATACTAGAAAATGCAGTGTTTTCAAACTGTTATTGGTAGTACATGCTCTCACTATTCATATTCAACCCTGTAGCAAAGGTTCTGATGAGAGCACACACTCTCTAACCTGGATTCCAAGTCTCTCTGCCCGATCCTTGTTGTCTTACCTGGGCACCTGCACCCAGTACCACTTCCTCCCTTGCCCAGTGCATTCCTAAATAGGCAACCTGCCTTAATTTAACAACCAAACCCCCTTCTTTGGCCTACGAACCTTATGAATGCTTACTAAATGCTTATTAAATGGGATTCGACCCAAATAGCACCATATTCCCTATATAGTGGACTACTTTTGAGCCGGTACCATAGGGCTCTAGTCAAAAGTAGTGCTCTATATAGGGAATAGCACCCTGTGTTCACCCCACCCCCTTTTCTGGCCTCCTCTCTCTGCAGAGATCGATTCGCCCAGAGAGGTGGATGTGCGTGACGTAACGGACACCACAGCGCTGGTGACCTGGTTTCTGCCGGTGGCCATAGTGGACGGGGTGAGCGTGACCTACGGGCCCAACGACAACCCCTCAGACAGGAACACCTGTCTCTTATACACATCTAGATGTGTATAAGAGACAGCCCTCTCACCAGCCAAGCTATTTTTAGGTGGCTCGAGGGGAGGTTAAAATACACTGCACCACCAACACATTCAAGACTAGTAGTCATCGAGAATGGTGTTTTATTATATATATATATTTTTAAAGCTTTGTGGAACATTCCAGCACTGAAATGGGATCTGAACAGAGTGTGAGCTTTTGACCCTGCCCCAGAGAGTTCTGTTACAACCAATCAGAATAAGGCCATTTCAATATGCTGAAGAAAATGTTCTTCACAAGGTTCTCTACTAACCTTTATGGCCTCACCTCCATCCCAAAGCAAGGTCAGACTCTCTCTGCTTATTTATGGTTTGATAACTACCCCCGGTTTGCCAGAGTAAACGGAGCAAGGCAAGGAGAAGCCATTAGCCACCTGACATTCTCCTCTGATAGACCTCCTCTGTAGGATCGGAGGGTAGTTTGTAAGTTAACGCATTGACTGTCACTATAGGACTAGCATTTACAACGTGTGTGAAGTCTATGGAGCTGTTGAACAATGGAACCTGAGCACCTGTCTCTTATACACATCTAGATGTGTATAAGAGACAGATGTAGGGCACTAGTAGTGCACTATGTAGGCTGTCTCTTATACACATCTAGATGTGTATAAGAGACAGGACTAGTAGTGCACTATGTAGGCGACAGGGTACAATTTAGGATGCAGTCGGACAGTCGGTCCAAGGCATCCTGAAGTTCCAACATTGAGTGATTAGCTCATTACTTTTCATATCATCGTCTTGATTTACTAGAGGCAGTAAAAAGCCATCACTACCCCCTTGGAAGGTTTAACAGTTATGAGGAAATAATATTTCCATCAGGGTGCTGCTATCAAGGCTAATGGCTTGTATCAGTGAGAAGTACTTTGGGTTTGTGATCAATATAACTACAGGTTTTGGGGTTGAAACTATACTCCAACTGCCAGCTTGGTTCCCACCAACCCTCTCACCAGCCAAGCTATTTTTAGGTGGCTCGATTATTTTTTTGTGGGCATGGCCTTATTTCTATTACAGCATATTGGATGACTGTCATTCATATTCCATTCACCCAGCTCAAGTAACATCGACAGGTTAGGTCAGGGTTTCTTAAACAATGGTGGGACCCAAAGTGGGCCTGAGCATGTGAGCCAGTGGAGGCTCCTCAGAGGAGGAAGGGAGGACATCCTCCTCAGTGAATACAAAAAAAAAATTGTAAACAGATAAAAACTATAACAAAATATACTAACTATATATATATATATATATATAAACTCAGCAAAAAAAAGAAACGTGCCTTTTTCAGGACCCAGTCTTTCAAAGATAATTCGTAAAAATCCAAATAACTTCACAGATCTTCATGTAAAGGGTTTAAACACTGTTTTCCATGTTGTTCAATGAACCATAAACAATTAACGAACATGCACCTGTGGAACGGTCGTTAAGACACTAACAGCCTTACAGACGGTAGGCAATTAAGGTCACAGTATGAAACTTAGGACACTAAAGAGTCCTTTCTACTGACTCTGAAAAACACAGAATAACGATGCCCAGGGTCCTGCTCATCTGCCGTGAACGTGCCTTATGCATGTTCAAGGAGGCATGAGGACCTGCAGATGTGGCCAGGGCAAAAATTGCATGTCCGTACTGTGAGACGCCTAAGACAGAGGCTACAGGGAGACAGAACGAACAGCCTGATCGACCTCACAGTGGCAGACCACGTGTAAACAACACCTGCCAGGATCGGTACATCCGAACATCACAACCTGTGGGACAGGTACAGGATGGCAACAACAACTACCCGAGTTACACCAGGAACACACAATCCCCTCCATCAGTGCTCAGACTGTCGCAATAGGCTGAGAGAGGCTGGACGGGCGCTTGTAGGCCTAGCAAGGCAGGTCCTCACCAGACATCACCGGCAACAACGTTGCCTATGGCACAAACCCACTGTCTCTGGACCAGACAGAACCGGCAAAAAGTGCTCTTCGCTGACGAGTCGCGGTTTTGTCTCACCAGGGTGACGGTCGGATTCGGGGTTATCATCGAAGGAATGAGAGTTACACTGAGGCCTTACTCTGGAGCGGGGATCGATTGGGAGGTGAGGGTCCGTCATGGTCTGGGGCGGTGTGTCACAAGCTCATCGGACTGAGCTTGTTGTCATTGCAGGCAATCTCAACGCTGTGCATTACAGGGAAGACATCCTCCG
>NW_019947795.1:16977-19738 GCF_002910315.2 Salvelinus sp. IW2-2015
CTCCCTCATGTGGTACCCTTCCTGCAGGCTCATCCTGACATGACCCTCCAGCATGACAATGCCACCAGCCATACTGCTCATTCTGTGTGTGATTTCCTGCAAGACAGAAATGTCAGTATTCTGCCATGGCCAGCGAAGAGCCCGGATCTCAATCCCATTGAGCACGTCTGGGACCTATTGGATCGGAGGGTGAGGGCTAGGGCCATTCCCCCCAGAAATGTCTGGGAACTTGCAGGTGCCTTGGTGGAAGAGTGGGGTAACATCTTATAGCAAGAACTGGCACATCTGGTGCAGTCCATGAGTAGGAGGTGCACTGCAGTACTTAATGCAGCTGGTGGCCACACTAGATACTGACTGTTACTTTTGATTTTGACCCCCCCCCCCTTTGTTCAGGGACACACTATTCCATTTCTGTTAGTCACATGTCTGTGGAACTTGTTCAGTTTATGTCTCAGTTGTTGAATCTTGTTATGGTCATACAAATATTTGCACATGTTAAGTTTGCTGAAAATAAACGCAGTTGACAGTGAGAGGGCGTTTCTTATATAGTTTATATACACTACCATTCAAAAGTTTTGGGTCACTTACAAATTTCCTTGTTTTTGAAAGAAAAGCACATTTTTTGTCCAGTAAAATAACATCAAATTGATCAGAAATACAGTGTAGAGATTGTTAATGTCGTAAATTACTATTGTAGCTGGAAACAACAGATTTTTTATGGAAATCTACTTAGGCGTACAGAGGCCCATTATCAGCAACCATCCCTCTTGTGTTCCAATGGCACATTGTGTTAGGTAATCCAAGTTTATCATTTTAAAAGGCTAATTGATCATTAGAAAACCCTTTTGCTATTACGTTAGCACAGCTGAAAACTGTGGTTCTGATTAAAGAAGCAATAAAACTGGCCTTCTTTAGACTAGTTGAGTATCTGGAGCATCAGTATTTGTGGGTTTGATTACAGGCTCAAAATGGCCGGAAACAAATAACTTTCTTCTGAAACTCGTCAGTCTATTCTTGTTCTGAGAAATGAAGGCTATTCCATGCGAGAAATTGCCAAGAAACTGAAGATCTCGTACAACGCTGTGCACTACTCCCTTCACAGAACAGCGCAAACTGTTTCTAACCAGATTAGAAAGAGGAGTGGGAGGCCCCGGTGCACAACTGAGCAAGAGGACAAGTACATTAGTGTCTAGTTTGAGAAACAGACGCTTCACAAGTCCTCAACTGGAAGCTTCATTAAATAGTACCCGCAAAACACTCATCTCAATGTCAACAGTGAAGAGGCGACTCCGGGATGCTTTGACGTCCTCCAACCTATCAGAGCTCTTGCAGCATGAACTCACATTTTGTCCACCCAATCAAAGGATCAGAGAATGAATCTAGTACTGAAAGCATAAAATACAGCTAGATAGCACTGCAGTGTATAAAATGTGGTGAGTTGTTGACTCAAAGAGAGATAAAGGCAATAGTCGAACAGTTTTGAACAAATACATTTCCTCCAAAATGAAGGAGAGACAATAGAAAAATAGAGAGAGAGASTTCTTCATTTTTTTCACTTTCTATTTCACTTACTTAGCTAGCAAATGCAGCTAGCCTACTGAAACACCCTGCTCAAACAGAGGAATGATCTGTTAGCTAGATGGCTATGACTTTCCAACACAACACTGGAACTCTTCCAATTAAAGGTAAGCTTTTGGTTTACTAATATATTGCCACCGGGGCCCGCCTGTGTAACTGCTTACTGACTGTACACTGTAACGTTACTGCATGATTGTAGCGGGTTTACTAACGCGTTAGTTCTATCAGCTATGCTGACTATGATGTTACCGCAGATAGAACAATGAGTTTAGTTATACATATCTTTGTTGTTACTTTAGCAAATATGGTGACAACGATGTAGGCTGTGTAGCGGTTTGGCTTGGAAAGGTTTTTTCGCCTGGTCACATACAGCTAATGTGTTGTGCATTGAAGTCCACAAGTGAAGGGAAGAGGTGAGAGGAGGAGAGCGCATGAAAAGAAATACAACATGGCTGCTATGAAAGTGAACTGTGTTTACACGTGATCAGGGGTGTATTCATTCCACCGATTCTGTTGAAAAACTATTTCTGTATCAGCTAGATGCAGGCAAGAGTGTGCAAGGCAGTATTCAATGTCATTGTCAGTCCATGTGTCACTGTCTGTCACCTCAAATTTGTCTCTCGACCTGTGTGCACCTATAAACTTTATAAACATATAAACTTTCATTCATAGGCTAGGTTGTAGCAACCTCATGATGGGTATAGGGAAAAGTTGTGTATCATATAGTAGCCTAAACCTATCGCTGTTACGGTGAATGGAATATGAATAAGAGTCATCCAATAGGCTCTAACAGAAATAAGGCCATGCTCATGAAAAAAAAATCCTCCCTCATCTTAAATGGCAATGACCGCCACTGATGTGAGCGGTGGGTGGCGAGTTATGAGTAAACATTTATAATGACACGCTATTTCTTCTTAATTTCGGTCGTTCAAGGACAGAAAATTTCTCATTTGGGTCTCGAGCTGAAAAAGCTTAAGAATCTCTGTTTTAGGCTACTACATGATACTAAAATTTTCCCTGTACCCATCATGAGGTTGCTACAAATCAAATCAAGGTTTATTTGTCACGTGCACAGAATACAACAGGTGTAGACCTTACAGTGAAATGCTTACTTACAAGCCCTAACCAACAGCGAAATTTAAGTAAAAAATAGGTATTACGTAAACAATAGAAAAAAACTGAA
>NW_019947796.1:0-19732 GCF_002910315.2 Salvelinus sp. IW2-2015
TCACCTTCAATATCATAAACACCTTCCTATCCATTAACCCTATCACTATCCATAACACCTTCACTATCCATAACACCTTCACTATCCATAACACCTTCACTATCCATAACACCTTCACTATCCATAAGACACCTTCCACTATCCATAACACCTTCCACTATTCCATAAACCTTCACTATCATAACACCTTCACTATCATAAACACTTCACTATCCATAACACCTTCACTAATTCCATACCACCTTCACTATTCCATAACAACCTTCACTATCCCATAACACCTTCACTATCCATTAACACTTCACTATCCATAACACCTTCACTTATCCATAACACCCTTCACTATCCATAACACCTTTCACTATCCATACACCTTCACTACCATAACACCTTCACTATCCATTAACACCTTCACTATCCATACCACCTTCACTATCCATAACACCTTTCCACTATCCATAAACACCTTTATCAAAAACAATGTTAAGAAAACTCTGTCTGAACACACACAGATAAAGACAGCAGGAGGCTTGTGGATCTGGTCTGGGTCTGGGTCTGGGTTAGCTCTGATTCTGGTCTGTCTGTCTGTCTGTCTGTCTGTCTGGTCTGTCTGTCTGTCTGTCTGTGTCGGTGTTCTGTGTCTGGTTCTTGTGTGTGTGTGTGTGTGTGTGGTGTGTGTAGGGGTGGAGCGTGCTTGAGGTGATGTTGTCGTCGGTTCCTGTTGAGGAGCTGATATGATCTGTTATTCAGAGCTGCATGGCCTCCACATCGTTACCACTAGTCTGCCTCCAGCGACCTTCAGAGAGCTGTAGACCACAGACACAATACATACAGACAGACAGACAGACACATACAGCAGGGTGGCTAGGTTTCTTTTCTAAATGTAATTCGTTACATTTACTGCGCTTACCTGTCCAAAACTTGTAATCAGTTAACGTAATTTTTGATTACCCAAACTCAGTAACGTAATCTGATTAAATTCAGTTATTTTAGACTACTTTCCCCTTAAGAGGCATTAGAAGACATAAATGTATGTTAACCAGTTAAACCACATTATTGCAGGATAAATCATGTTGAAGTTTACATTAGCTGGTCATATATGGATATTACATTTTTACTTTATTGGGCTGGTTATGTAGCTTCTTCTAACCATTCGCTTTCTACTACAGATAATAATACGATTACATTATCATCTTACATACAAAAACAAAGTCTATCAGAATTTCCCAGTCATTCCAATAATGTTATATCCGTTGATCGTCAAGAACGTATTTAGAAATCTGGAAGTATAGATTAGCCGAATAGTTTTACCTGAAGCATGACCCACCTGAGCATATTCCAGCCGCTACTCTGTTGTTTATGATCTAGTTGTCAGGAGAACTGTTGTTTTATGATTAGTTGTCATGGAGAACTGTTGTTTATTGATCTAGTTAGTCATGCGAGAACTGATTGGGCTCATTGATTCCAAGTTGAGAAAATAAATGCTCACTATGGCATGCTTTGAGCAAAGTGCTATTTACATGTGATAATGAATGCAATCATGCTACGTTTGCTATAGGCCTGGTTGTTTGAACTTGTTGTTGGTGTGGTTCAGACAGAGGAGAATTGAGGCCATTTGCGTTTGAAGCTCTTCTCTGAGCTTTTTTTTTTTTTTTTTTTTTTTTTTTTTTTTTTTTTTTTTTTTTTTTGGCCAGCAATTGGACAGAGAGGAGGAGGAGGAGGAGAAGAGGAGGAGGAGGAGGAAGGGATGATGAAGAGGAGAGAATGTGTGTGCAGGCGACGTGCTGTATCAGCGGGAGGGAGGACTGGGTTTCAGACACGCTGCACATCCTGTACCTGCCAGTGTAAACACACACACACACACACACACACCACACCACACACACACACACACACACACACACACCACCACACACACACACACACACACACCACACACACACACACACACACAACAACCCACACACACACACACACACACACACACCACACACGCTCAACTCTCTAGCCCTTTTTGCTTTACTACTGTGTGTTGTGGTTTGTGTGTTGTGTGTGGGTGTGTGCGTGCTGTGTGTGTTGTGTGTGTGTGTGTTGTGTGTGTGTGTGTGTGTGTGTGTGTGTGTGTGGTGTGTGTGGTGTGTGTGTGTGTTGTTGTGTGTGTGTGTGTGTATGTTGTGGTGTGTTTTAGGAGGGGAGGCAGTGGTCGGCAGGTCACCTGTCCTCCAGTAACATTGTCCCCAGGTCCTTCCTTCACTGAAGGGGAATGCTGCCCTCTGTGTGCTGGTGAGAAAACACATTCACTTTAGTCCAATCATATTTTCTCATTGGATTATTTCACTAGTCAATTTAGTCAAAATCAAATTTTATTCATCAACATGCCCTGAATTACTTACAAGCCTCAACACATGCGTTTAAAAATATGAACAAGAATTAAGAAAAGTAACAAGAAATTAAAGAGCAGCAGAAAAAACAATAGCGAGCTAAATACAGGGGGTACGGTACAGAGTCCAAATCTGGAGGGCTATATTACAGGGCGGCACCGGTTAGTTTGAGTAATTGAGTAAATATGTACATGTAGGTAGAGTTATTAAAGTGACTATGCATAGATAACAACAGAGAGTAGCAGCGGTGTAAAAGAGGGGGGGGGGGGGGGGAGGGCGCAATGCAAATAGTCTGGGAGCCATTTGACTAGATGATTCAGGGAGTCTTATGGCTTGGGCGTAGAAGCTGGATCTAGAAGCCTCCTTGGACCGTAGACTTGGTGCTCCGGCCACCGCTTGCCGTGCCGGTAGTAGATGAGGAACATCTTATGACTGGGGTGGCTGGGGTCTTTGACAATCCTCTGGACGCCGCCTGCGTGTAGAGGTCCGGATGCAGGAAGCTAGCCCCAGTGATGCTACTGGGCCTGTATGCATACCCTCTGTAGTTGCCTTGCGGTCGGGGAGGCCGAAGCAGTTGCCGTACCAGGCAGTGATGAACCAGTCAGGATGCTCTCGATGGTTGCCAGCTGTAGACCTTTTGAAGATCTGAGGACCCATGCCCAATTCTTTTCAGTCTCCTGAGGGGGAAATAGTTGTTTGTCGTGCCTTTCACGACTGATCTGGTGTGTTTGGACCTTTAGTTTGTTTGGTGATGTGGGACACCAAGGAACTTGAAGCTCTCAACTGTTCCACTACAGCCCCGTCGATGAGAATGGGGCGTGATCGGTCCTCTTTTATCTGTAGTCCACAATTCATTCCTTTGTCATTGATCACATTGAGGATAGGTTGTTGTCCTGGCACACACGGCCAGATCTCTGACCTCCTCCCCTATAGGCTGTCATCGTGTGTCGGTGATCAGGCCTACCCCTGTTGTGTCATCGGCCAACTTAATGATGGTGTTTGGAGTGTGCCAATATGTATACATATGGTGCATATTGCATATGTGTATTTGTTCGTGTTTGTGTTTGTGTTGCGCGTGTGCGTACGTGCGTGTGTGTGTGTGTGCGTGTGCGTGTGCGTGTGATGTGTGTGTGTGTTGTGATGTATAGGGGTGGGGAAAGTTGAAGATGGATGGTCCCATGGTCGGAGGGACGGAATGTTCGGTCCACTTGTGGGCGTGGCTTCCGTGAGAGGGCGATCTTGTTGATGAGTCTTCACGCCCTGTTCTGACTCCTCCCTCCAAAACCCGCAGGTGCACCTGGGAAGTTGTGAAAGCCGAGGTGAGGTCACCTATAACTCCTGTTAATAAACTAGCTTGTTAATACAACTAGCTCCTGATAATACAATAGCTCCTGTAATACAACTAGCTCCTGTAATACAACTAGCTCCTGTAATACAACTAGCTCCTGTTAATAAACTAGCTTCCCTGTAATTACAACTAGCTCCTGTAAACAACTAGGCTTCCTGTAATACAACTAGCTCCTGTAAACAACTAGCTCCTATAATACAACTAGCCTCTGTATACCACTAGCTCCTGGTATTACAACTTATCTCCTTTATACAACTTAGCTCCTGTAATACAAACTAGCTCCTGTTAATACAACTAGCTTCCTGTAATACCACTAGCTCCTGTAATCAACTAGCTCCTGTAATACAAACTAGCTCCTGTAAACACTAGCTTCCTGTAATACAACTGCTCCTGTAATACAACTACTCCTGTAATTACAACTAGGCTCCTGTTAATACAACTAGCTCCTGTATTAATCACCACTAGCTCCTGTAATACAACTATCTCCTGTTAATACAACTACTCCTGTATACAACTAGCTCTGTTAATACAACTAAGTCCTGTAAACAACTAGCTTCCTGTAATACAACTAGCTCCTGTAATACCACTTAGCTCGGTAATACAACTAGCTCTGTTAATACAACTAGCTCCTGCTAATACAACTAGCTCCTGTAATACAACTGCTCCTGTTAATACAACTAGCCTCCTGTAATGACAACTAGCTCTGGTAATACAACTAGCTCCTGGAATACAACTAGCTTCCTGTAATACAACTAGCCTGTAATACAACTGCTCCTGTAAAACAAAAGCTCCTGTAATACAACTAGCTCCTGTAATACAACTAGCTCCTGTAATACATCTAACTCCTTGTTTATACAGCTAGCTCCTGGTAAAACAACTAGTCCTTGTAAACAACTAGCTCCTGTAAAACAACTAGCTCCTGTAATACAACTTTAGCTCCTGAATACAACTAGCTCCTGTAATACAACTAGCTCCTGTAATACAACTAGTCCTGTTATTAAACTTAGCTCCTTTGTAATACAACTAGCCTCCTGTATTACAACTAGCTCCTGTTAATACAACTAGCTCCGTATTACAACTACTCCTGTAATAACAACTAGCTCCTGTATTACAACTAGCTCCTGTAATACACAATTATGTAGCTACGTCGTTGTATTTTATTTAAGATTACTCTTTGAGATGTACTTTTTCAGACATGTAGGAAGGGGGGTTGGGACTGCTGCGTTGGACGTTAGGCTGGTGAGGCGACTCTAGCTCGACGTTAGACTAATGATAGGTTCTGCGAGGCTGAAGGACAAGCTTGCTGCTGCGTATAGGCTGAAGGACTCTGCTGAGACTTAGTTGAGGTCGCTTGAAAGGACTCTTGCTGATGTTTAGGTGAAGGACTCTGCTTGAGCGTCTGTAAGGCGTGTAAGAACGCTTGTGACGTTAGGGCTGAAGGACTCTGCATGACTTTAGGCTGTAGGACCTCTGCTGACGTTAGTAGGCTTGAGTTAGGTGAAGACTCTGGCTGGCGTTAGGCTGCAGGACTCTCTGACGTTAGCTGAAGGACTCTGCTGGACGTTAGGCTGAAGGACTCTGCCTGACGTATAGAGCTGAAGGACTGCTAGACATTGCTGAGACTCTGCTGACGTAGGCTGAAGGGACCTCGTTGATGTTTAGCTGTAGAGCGTAGGCTGGCTGCTGTCGTTAGGCTCCGAGAGGACATCTTTGCTAGATTAGCTTAGGCTGAAGACTCTTGCTGACGTTAGGGCTGAGACTTGCTGACCTTACTAGGACTCTGCGCGATTTAGGCGAAGGACTCTGCTGAATGTGAAGACCTCTGGTGGCGTTAGGCTGGAATGACTGCTGACGTTAGAGGCTGAAGGGACTCTGCTGGATGTTAGGCTGAAGACTCTGGGCTGACGTAGGCTGAAGGACTCTGCTGAGGTTGTGACTTAGGCTGAGGACTCTGCTGACATTTAGGCTGAAGGACTTCTGCTGACAGTTATAGGCTGAAGGACTCTTGCTTGATGTATTAGGCTGAAGGACTCTGCTGACTTTAGGCTGAAGGACTCTGCTGACGTTAGGCTGAAGGCTCTGTGACTGTCTAGGCTGAGGCTCTTGCTGCAACGTTAGGCTGAAGGACTCTGTAGAGTTAGCGCTGAAGGACCTTCTGCTGACGTTCTAGGCTGAAGGATGGACGTTGGCTGGGATTGCATTGTTCAACGCTGAAGGACTCTGCTGACAGTTAGGCTGAAGGACTCTGCTGACTTTAGGGTGAAGCGAACTTGCTTGGAGTTAGGCTGAAGGAACTCTGCTGACGGTTAGGTGAAGGACCTCTGCTGACGTTAGGGTCTGGAAGGACTCGCTGGAGACTTCTGTGTAGGTGAAAGGACTCTGCTGAGACTTGCTGGCTAGAAGGACCTGCTGATGACGTCTGTAGCTGGAAGGACTCTGCTACGTTAGGCTGAAGGACTCTGACTGGAAGGACTCGTACTTGCGCTAGACCTTAGGCTGAAGGAACTCTGCTGACGTTGGCTGAAGGATCCTACTAGTCTGAAGGACTCTGCTGACGTTTTAGGCTGAAGGACTCGGCTGACGTGTAGCTGAAGGACCTACTTGTCTAAGACTCATTGGACTTTGCTTAGACTTAGCCCTGAGGACGTTGCTGAAGACTACTCTTGGACGTTAGGCTGAAGGACTCTGCTGGACGTTAGCCTGAAGGACTCTGGCTGGCGTAGGCTGAAGCCTGCGACTTTAGCGACTCTGCTGTACGTCTAGGCTGAAGGACTCTTGCTGACTTAGCTGAAGGACTGCTTGTGACTTTAGGCTGAAGGACTCTTGCTGACGTTAGGCTGAAGGAACTCTTGCTGGCGTTAGGCTGAAGGATCTGCTGAGTTAGCTGAAGGACTCTTGCTGATGTTAGGCTATGAAGGGACTCTGTTGGGACTTGCTGCTAGCTGAAGGACTGCTCTTAGCTGAGCTCGCTGTTAGGCTGAAGGACTCTGCCTGACGTTAGAGCTGAAGGACTCTGCTGATTTAGGCTGAAGGACTCTGCTGACTTTGGCTGAAGGACTTGCTGACGTTAGCATGAAGGACTCTGCTGTGTTTAGGCTGAAGGGACTTCTGCTGACGTTAGGTCTGAGAGGACTCTGGCAGACGTAGCGCTGAAGGACTCTGCTGAAGGCCTTGCTGAATGTGACATAGAATGACGACGTTGGCTGAAGGGACTCTGCTGACTGTTAGGCTGAAAGGACTCTGCTGACTGTTAGGCTGAAAGGAGTTGCTGACTGTGCTGAAGGACTCTGCATGTTTAGGCTTGAAGGATCTCTCTCGGTGGGCTGAAGGACTCTCATCTGACGTTTAGGCGAAGGACTCTTGCTGACTTTAGGCTGAAGTACTTCTGTCTTGACGTTAGGCTGAAGCGACTCTGCTGACGTTAGGCTGAAGGACTCTGCTGAACGTGTAGGCTGAGGACTTCTGCTGAAGGGACCTGCTGACGTTAGGCTTGAAGGGACCTGCTGAAGCGACTCGCTGTCGTTGGCTGAAGGACTCTGCTGACTTTAGGCTGTAAGGACTCTTTGCTGACGTTAGGCTGAGACTCTGCTGAAGGACCTCTGCTGACGTTAGGCTGAAGGACTCTGGCTGAAGGACTCTGCTGGACGTAGGCTGAGGACTCTGCTGACTTAGCTGAGGACTTCTTGCTGACGTTAGGCTGAAGGACTCTGCTTGACGTTAGGCTGAAGGACTCTGCCTGAAGGGGGACTCTGCTGACGTTAGGCTGAAAGGACTCTCTGAAAGGACTCTGCTGGACGTCTAGGCTGAAGGACTTCTGCTGACTTTAGGGCTGAAGGACTCTGCCTGGCGTTTTAGCTGAAGGCTCTCTTGCTGACCTTTAGGGCTGAAGGACTCTCTGAGTTAGGCTGAAGGACCTCTTGCTGACGTTAGGCTGAAGGACTGCTGCTGGACTTTAGGCTGATAGGGACCTGCTGACGTAGGCTTGAAGGGGACTCTGCTGGCTGTATAGGCTGATAGGACTTGCTGACTTTTAGGCTGAAGGACTCTGCTTGATGTTAGGCTGAAGGACTTCTGGCTTGGATGTTAGGCCTGAAGGACTCTGCTGACGTTAGGCTGAAGGGACTCTGCTGACGTTAGGCTGAAGGACTCTGCTGACTTTGGCTGAGGACTTCTGCTGACTTGTAGGCTGAAGGACTTGGCTGACTTTAAGCTGAAGGACTCTTGCTTATGTTAGGCTGAAGGACTCTGCTTGACGTTAGCGTGAAGGACTCTGTGAAGGACTCTGCTGAAGGACTCTGCTGAAGGACTCTGCTTGATGTGGTGTAGGGCTGGAAAGGACACTGTGAAGGACTCTGCTGACGTTTAGGCTGAGGACTCTGCTGATGTCTAGGCTGAAGGACACTGCTGAAGGGGAACTCTGCTAGATGTTAGGCTTGGAAGGACTCTGCTGACGTTAGGCTGAAGGACTCTGCTGATGTTAGGCTGAAGGACTCTGCTGACGTTAGGCTGAAGGACTCTGCTGACGTTAGGCTGAAGGACTGCTGACTTTAGGCTGAAGGACACTGCTGACGTTAGGCTGAAGGACTGCTGACTTTAGGCTGAAGGACTCTGCTGGCCCTCATATGGGTGGGAGGGCCAAGAGACCAGAGGTGGCAGAATGGAACGCTCAGGTTTGGGTGTTCGGTTTGAGCAATCATTTCCCTTTTATAAAAGTGTGTGTGTGTGTGTGTGTGTGTGTGTGTGTGTGTGTGTGTGTGTGTGTGTGTAGTGCGTGGGAACGGCGGCTGGGGTCTGTGGTCTCCGTGGTCTGCATGTTCTGTGTCGTGTGGTTCAGGTCTCGTCGTGCGTGTTCGACTCTGCAACTCCCCCCTCTCTCAACGCGGGGGCAGCGGCTGCCGTGGCAACACCACAGAGACACATCCCTGTGACGCTGCACCCTGTCCAAGTGAGAACACAAACAAACAAGCCACATTACTGCTATTGTTGATGTTGGATTGACTGATACACTGTCTGTGTGATTATAGTTGTCGGGGTCTGGGGACCGTGGTCTTCCTGGTTACCATGCAGTGTGTCGTGTGGCAGTGGGCTGATGATTCGTCAGCGAGAGTGTTCTAACCCCGCCCCCCGGCATGGAGGCAGGAAGTGTGTGGGAGAGACGGCCGACTACGCAGCCTGCGATACACAGCCCTGTCCAATAGGTAGCATACATAGACACACATCTCTAACCCCACAACACAGCCTYGTTTATTTATCGTAGTCTGGGGATTCATATAGCACTACAAACAGGCTAGCTTCTTTTAAAGCATTTCAGATGTTGTCGTCCGTTTGCTTTAYACCAGCTGACTAATGAGCCCACCAGGGTCTGTCCTTCTACCCAAACCATCATTAACCTCRTKTTGGTGTCTGATAGATCAAGGATGTGGGGTTGTAAACTATGGGCTCAGTGATCATTCCATCGTTTTCTGTAGTAGGAAGGTTCAGGAAACTATGGAGAACTATAGTGCAGATGTTTTGGTTACTTGATTGAGATAATTGTACTGGTGTATTGAAATGCAATGAAGTGATAATGAGACCATTTGTAGATGCTGCAGACCAGCTGCCACTCGATGTTGTTGAATTAAGCAAAGAACTGAACCATAGATTAACCATTACATTTTAAAAGCAACGAAGTTAATAAATAAATTATATCTGTAGATCCAGGGCAGATTATGTTTTTTATAAGCTATAAGAAATGAAGGAATGAGGTTAACAGGATGATAGAGAGGACCAAGAATGAGGTTAACAGGATGAAAAGAGAGGGCCAAGAATGAGGTTAACAGGATGACAGAGAGGGGCCCAGAATGAGGTTTAAGTGATGGACAAAGAGAGGCAAAATGAGGTTACAGGATGACAGAGAGGGCCAAAATGAGGTTAACAGGATGACAGTAGAGGCAAGAATGAGGTTAAACCGGATGAGGCAAGCGGCCATAAGATGAGGGTTTAACAGGATGACAGAGAGGCCAGAAATGAGGTTAAAGAATAGAGAGGGCCAAGAATGAGGTTAACAGGATGACAGAGGGCCAAGAGAGAGGTTAACAGGATGACAGAGAGGGCCAAGAATGAGGTTAACAGGATGACAGAGAGGCAAGATGAGTAACAGGATGACAGAAGAGGCCAAGAATGAGGTTAACAGGATGACAGAGAGGGCCAAGAATGAGGTTAACAGGATGACAGGAGGGGCCAAGAATGAGGTTAACAGGATGACAGAGAGGGCCAAGAATGAGGGTTAACAGGGATGACAGAGAGGGCCAAGAATGAGGTTTAACACGATGACAGAGGGGGCAAGAATGAGGTTAACAGGATGACAAGAGAGGGCCAAGAATGAGGTTAACAGGATGACAGAGGGGGCCAAGAATGAGGTTAACAGAGATGATAGAGAGGGCCAATAATGAGGTTAACAGGATGACAGAGAGGGCAAGAATGAGGTTAACAGGATGATAGAGAGGGCCAATAATGAGGTTAACAGGATGACAGAGAGAGCCAAGAACCATTATTCCACTGACAACATAGTTCTGCGAACAGGAACAAATCCAAGTAAACTATGGAGTTTTTGAAGCAGTTAGGATACAGTACAGATAATTATTCCATAACGTCTAAACTAACATATGGAATTGTTTTAAGATTGTCATACCAAGGATAATTTAGCGATTTGTCTAAGCTAACATATGGAATTGTTTTAAGATGGTCATACCAAGGATAATTTAAGCTATTGTCTAAGCTAACATATGGAATTGTTTTAAGATGGTCATACCAAGGATAATTTAGCTATTGTCTAAGCTAACATATGGAATTGGTTTTAAGATGGTCATACCAAGGATAATTTAGCTATTTGATATGGAATTTTAGGACCCCTTTAGTAGAAAATATGTACAGTGGGGAGAACAAGTATTTGATACACTGCCGATTTTGCAGGTTTTCCTACTTACAAAGCATGTAGAGGTCTGTAATTTTTATCATAGGTACACTTCAACTGTGAGAGACGGAATCTAAAACAAAAATCTCAGAAAAATCACATTGTATGATTTTTAAGTAATTAATTAACATTTTATTGCATGACATAAGTATTTGATACATCAGAAAAGCAGAACTTAATATTTGGTGCAAGAAACCTTTTGTTTGCAATTACAGAGATCAGACGTTCTGTAGTTCTTGACCAGGTTTGCACACACTGCAGCAGGGATTTTGGCCCACTCCTCCATACAGACCTTCTCCAGATCCTTCAGGTTTCGGGGCTGTCGTGGGGGCAATACGGACTTTCAGCTCCCTCCAAAGATTTTCTACTGGTTCAGGTCTGGAGACTGGCTAGGCCACTCCAGGACCTTGAGATACTTCTTACGGAGCCACTCCTTAGTTGCCCTGGCTGTGTGTTTTGGGTCGTTGTCATGCTGGAAGACCCAGCCACGACCCATCATCAATGCTCTTACTGAGGGAAGGAGGTTGTTGGCTAAGATCTCGCAATACATTGGCCCATCCATCCTCCCCTCAATACGGTGCAGTCGTCCTGTCCCCTTTGCGAAGAAAAGCATCCCCAAAGAATGATGTTTCCACCTCCATGCTTCACGGTTGGGATGGTGTTCTTGGGTTGTACTCATCCTTTCTTCTTCTCCAAACACGGCGAGTGGAGTTTTAGACCAAAAAGCTCTATTTTTGAATCATCAGACCACATGACCTTCTCCCATTCCTCCTCTGGATCATCCAGATGGTCATTGGCAAACTTCAGACGGGCCTGGACATGCGCCTGCTTGAGCAGGGCCTGTGGATTGTGTCGCTGCAGGATTTTAATCCATGACGGCGTAGTGTGTTACTAATGGTTTTCTTTGAGACTGTGGTCCCAGCTCTCTTCAGGTCATTGACCAGGTCCTGCGTGTAGTTCTGGGCTGATCCTCACCTTCCTCATGATCATTGATGCCCACGAGGTGAGATCTTGCATGGAGCCCCAGACCGAGGGTGATTGACCATCATCTTGAACTTCTTCTATTTTCTTCTATTTCTTAATTGCGCCAACAGTTGTTGCTTCTCACCAAGCTGCTTTGCCTATTGTCCTGTAGCCATCCCAGCCTTGGGCAGGTCTACAATTTTATCCTTGATGTCCTTACACAGCTCTCTGGTCTTGGCCATTGTGGAGAGGTTGGAGTCTTGTTTATTGAGTTGAGTGTGTGGACAGGTGTCTTTTATACAGGTAACGAGTTCAAACAGGTGCAGTTTAATACAGGTAATGAGTGGAGAACAGGAGGGCTTCTTAAAGAAAAACTAACAGGTCTGTGAGAGCCGGAATTCTTACTGGTTGGTAGGTGATCAAATACTTATGTCATGCAATAAAATGCAAATGAATTACTTAAAAATCATACAATGTGATTTTCTGGATTTTGTTTTAGATTCCGTCTCTCACAGTTGAAGTGTACCTATGATAAAAAATTTACAGACCTCTTACATGCTTTTAAGTAGGAAAACCTGCAAAATCGGCAGTGTATCAAATACTTGTTCTCCAACTGTATGTATATTTAAAAAATAATTTTGATGAAACATTGATTTTGGCCTTTCTGCTAAAATCAAATGAAATGAATGTTATTGGTCACATACACATATTTAGCAGAAGTTATTGGTCACATACACATATTTAGCAGATGTTATTGGTCACATACACATATTTAGCAGATGTTATTGCGGGTGTGGCAAAAATGCTTTTGTTCCTAGCTCCAACAGAGCAGTAGTATCTAACTAAATGCTTTGTGTTCCTAGCTCCAACAGTGCAGTAGTATCTAAACTAAATGCTGTGTTCCTAGCTCCAACAGTGCAGTAGTATCTAACTAAATGCTTGTGTTCCTAGCTCCAACAGAGCAGTAGTTATCTAACTAAATGCTTGTGTTTCTAGCTCCAACAGTGCAGTAGTATCTAACTAAATGCTTGTGTTCCTAGCTCCAACAGTGCAGTAGTATCTAACTAAATGCTTGTGTTCCTAGCTCCAACAGTGCAGTAGTATCTAACTAAATGCTTGTGTTTCTAGCTCAACAGAGCAGTAGAATCTAACTAAATGCTTGTGTTTCTAGCTCCAACAGAGCAGTAATATCTAACAATTCACACACATCTAAAGGTAAAAGAATGGAATTAAGAAAATATTAAATATTAGGACGGAGCAACGTCAGAGTGGCATTGACTAAAATACAGCAGAAAGAATACAGTTTAAGATGAGTAAAGCTGTATGTAAGATGTAAGAAGGGCTTTATAAATACATTTGATTGATTAATTGTATTTAAACATTATTTAAAATAATTAAAGTGACTAGTGTTCCATTATAAAGTGATTTCAAGTCTATGTATATAGGGAATTAGCCTCTAAGGTGTAGGGTTGCATCATAACCGGATGGTAGCCGGCTAGTGATTGCTATTAACAGTCTGATGGCCTTGAGATAGAAGCTGTTTTTCAGTCTCTCGGTCCAGCTTTGATGCACCTGTACTGACCTCGCCTTCTGGATGATAGCGGGGTGAACAGGCCGTGGCTGGGTGGTTGTCCTTGATGATATTTTTGGTCTTCCTGTGACATCGGTGCTGTAGGTGTCCTGGAGGGCAGGTAGTTTGTCCCGGTGATGCGTTGGGCAGACTGCACCACCTCTGGAGAGCCCTGCGGTTGCAGGCGGAGCAGTTGCCATACCAGCGGTGATATAGCCAGACAGGATGCTCTCAATTGTACATCTGTAAAGTTTGTGAGGGTTTTAGTGGCCAAGCAAAATTCTTTCAGGCCTCCTGAGGTTGAAGAGGCGCTTTTGCGCCTACTTCACCACACTGTCTGTGTGGGTGGACCATTTTCAGATCGTCAGTGATGTGTACGCCGAGGAACTTGAAGCTTTCCACCCTTCTCCACTGCGGTCCGGTTGATGTGGATAGGGGGTTGCTCCCTCTGCTGTTTCCTGAAGTCCACGATCAGCTTGCTTTGTTTTGTGGATGTTTGGGTGGAGGTTGTTTTCCTGACACCACCACTCCGAGTGCCCTCACCTCCTCTCTGTAGGCCGTCTCGTCATTGTGGGTAATCAAGCCCACTACTGTTGAGTCGTCTGCAAACTTGATGATTGAGTTGGAGGCGTTGCTTGTCCACCTGTCATGATGAACAGGGAGTACAGGAGAGGGCTTAGCACGGCATCCTTGTGGGGCCCCTGTGTTGAGGATCAGCGAAGTGGAGGTGTTGTTTCCTACCTTCACCACCTGGGAGTGGCCCGTCAGGAAGTCCAGGACCCAGTTTCACAGGGCAGGGTTCAGACCCAGGACCATGAGCTTAATGATGAGCTTGGAGGGTACTATGGTGTTGAATGCTGAGCTGTAGTCAATGAAACAGCATTCTACATAGGTATTCCTCTTGTCCAGATGGGTTAGGGCAGTGTGCAGTGCAATGGCGATTGCATCGTCTGTGGATCTAAGCAATTTGAAGTGGGTCTAGGGTGTCAGGTAGGTAGAGGTGATATGATCCTTTAACTAGCCTCTCAAAGCACTTCATGATGACAAGAAGTGAGTGCTACGGGGCGATAGTCATTTAGTTCAGTTACCTTTGCTTTCTTGGGTACAGAACAATGGTGACATCTTGAAGCATGTGGGGACAGCAGACTGGGATAGGGAGAGATTGAATATGTCCGTAAACACTCCAGCCAGCTGGTCTGCGGATGCTTTGAGGATGCGGCTAGGGATGCCGTCTGGGCCGTCAGCCATGCGAGGTTAACACGCTTAAATGTCTTACTCCACGTCGGCCACAGAGAACGAGAGCCCACAGTCCTTGGATAGTGGGCCGTGTCGGTGGCACTATGTTATCCTAAAAGCGGGCGAAGAAGGTGTTTAGCTGTCCGGAAGCACGTGTCCGCGACATGGCAGGTTTTCCCTTGTAGTCTGTGATTGTCTGTAGACCCTGCCACATTGTCTCTGCACTGACATTTTACATGTTTTCTTTCCTTACATAGAAATACTACACTGTTTTAATTCTGCCATATTCCCAGTCCCCTTGCCATGGTTTAAATGCGGTGGTTCGTGCTTTCAGTTTTTGCAGTGAATGCTGCCATCTATTAACGGTTTCTGGTTTGGGTAGGTTTTAATAGTCACAGTGGGTACAACCTCTCCTATACATTTCCTGATGAACTCAGTCACCGTATCCGTAATTCTCAGAGGCTGAACGACAATAAAAAACTGAACGACTAAAAAGCACCCTGAGGAAAAGCAAAGTGAAAAAGGTGTGTTTTAAGATCTCAGAAAAATGTCACAGTTTTGGATTCTTCAGGTTCTCTGGCAGGCTATTCCAGAGGCTGGGGGGCATAATAACTAAAAGGCTGCCATCCATGCCTCTTGGTTCTAGGCTTTTTGTTAAAAGGCCAGAGGACGCTGAGGGACCTACTTGATACATAACTTAGAAGCATGTCTGTATTGGGGTGCACAGTCGTGGTTTGATTTTAAACCAATAGTGGAATCTTAAAATGATTTCTTAAAACGTACAGGCAGCCAGTGCAGAGACCTTAAAACCGATGTAATGTGTGCTCTCCGTCTGGTCTTGGTCAGTACCGTGCTGCAGCATTCTGTATGTTTGCAGTTGACCAATGGCTTCCTGGGCAGACGAGACAGGAGAGCATTACAGTAGTCAAGCCTGCTGTAATAAAAGCCTAGATGAGTGTCCTTGTATCAGCCTGAGAGAGAAACGGCCGCACCTTGGCAAGGTGGTAAAAGCTATGTTGGTCACATTCCTAAGTGTGTGATTCGAAATTGAGTTCAGAATGTAAAATTAACACCTAGATTTTTCACCTGGTGTTTTATCTTTATTATCTGTGAATTTAAATGTGCAACCAGATTCCTCTCTCTGTGCTTTGGCTCCAACAATAAGTACCTTGGTCTTACTTTAGCTGGAGGAAGTTGTGAGCCATCCAAGTAGTTAAATCACTAATCCAGTGTAATAATTTATCCATGGAGCTAAAACAAACAATACAGGTACATCTCAATGGTGGCACTGGACTATAGGTGGGTCATTGTTTGTGTCCACTACCACTGGAGCACTCCTATGTCTGTTTTAACATTTTTAGTCAATTCTACCAATCAAACTCTACGGCCTTCCTCTCTCTCTCTCTGTGTAGACAGCTGTCTTTCTAGGCCCTGCTTCCCTGGGGTCTCCTGCCACTCTGGGACTGATGGCTCATGGGAATGTGGCCCTGTCCACTGGGTTACCATGGAAATGGCTATGTCTGTGAAGACCAGGATGAAGTAAATACACGCACGCACGCACACACACACACGCACAGACACACACACACACACACAACCTCTGTCTCTGTGTGAGTAGTGTGTGTTGTGTGTGTTGCAGGGTGTGTGTGATCTCTCTCCTGTAGTGTGTGTTGCCAGGTGTGTGTGTAACCTCTCTCCTGTAGTGTGTGTTGTCAGGTGTGTGTGACCTCTATCCTGTAGTGTGTGTTGCAGGTGTGTGTGTGTAACCTCTCTCCTACAGTGTGTGTTGCAGGGTGTGTGTGTAACCTCTCTCCTGTAGTGTGCGTTGCAGGGTGTGTGTGTAACCTCTCTCCTACAGTGTTGTTTGCGGGTGTGGTTGTGTAACCTCTCTCCTGTAGTGTGTGTTGCAGGGTGTGTGTGTAACCTCTCTCCTGTAGTGTGTGTGGCAGGGTGTGTGTGTGATCTCTCTCCTGTAGTGTGTGTTTGCAGGGTGTGTGTGTAACCTCTCTCCTACAGTGTGTGTTGCAGGGTGTGTGTGTGACCGAGTGTGTGAACACAGACCCAGGGTTCCACTGTCTCCCCTGCCCCCCGCGGTATCACGGCAACCAACCCTACGGTCTCGGACTGGAAGACGCCAACAACACCAAACAGGCCAGTGTGTATGTGTGGTGTGTGGTGTGTGTGTGTTTTGACTGTAAGTGTGTGTTGTAATTATAAGTGTGTGTGTGTTTAGGTCTGTGAGCCCCACAACCCCTGTAAAGATAATACCACACCGTTGCAGTCAGCATGCGGAGTGCGTGTACCTGGGCGTGACGTCGGAGACTGTGTATCGGTGTGTGTGTGGGGTTGGCTTCGCTGGGACGCGGCTTCCTGTGTACTGAAGATTCTGACCTAGATGGCTGGCCCAATCATATCCTTCCCTGCCACCACAAACACAACCTACCACTGTCTACAGGTACACACTAACACGCACTTAGGCACACACACATAACACCCCCCCCCCCCCCCCCACCACACACACACACACACACAAATAACTAACATGTGGGAGACTCCCCAAACATATGGAAAAAGGTACTCAGGTCAGATGAGACTAAAATTTAGCTTTTTTGGCCATCAAGGAAAACGCTATGTCTGGGGCAAACCCAACACCTCTCATCGCCCCGAGAACACCATCCCACAGTGAAGCATGGTAGTGGCAGCATCATGCTGTGGGGGTGTTTTTCATCGGTCAGAATTGAAGGAATGATGGTTGGCGCTAAATACAGGGAAATTATTGAGGGAAACCTGTTTCAGTCTTCCAGAGATTTGAGACTGGGACGGAGGTTCACCTTCCAGCAGGACAATGACCCTAAGACATACTGCTAAAGCAACACTCGCATGGTTTAAGGGGAACATTTAAATGTCTTGGAATGGCTAGTCAAAGCCCAGACCTCAATCCAATTGAGAATCTGTGGTATGACTCTAAATGATTCCAGTGTATACCACCAGGCGGAACCCATCCAACTTGAAGGAGCTGGAGCAGATTGGCCTTGAAGAATGGGAAAAAATCCCGGTGGCTAGATATTCCAAGCTTATAGAGACATACCCCAAGAGACTTGCAGATGTAATTGATGCAGAAGGTGGTTCTACAAAGTATTGACTTTGGGGGGGTGAATAGTTATGCACACTAGAGTTTTTATTTCTTGTCTGTTTCACAATGAAAAATATTTTGYATCTTCAAAGTGGTAGGCATGTGTAAATCAAATGATACAAACCCCCCAAAAATCTATTTTAATTCCAGGTTGTAAGGCAACAAAAGGGGGGTGAATACTTTCGCAAGCCACTGTACATGTATCTAACACCATGCTGGGCACACTGCTACTTACGGCCATGTAAAATAGACACATTCAGACAGGTTATGGAACAGTTAGTCAAGACCAGAACCCCTACAATAACATTTGATTGATTTGATTGAATATATAATAACTGAGCTGTGTTGTGATTGGCTAACAGGATAACTGCCCCGCCCTGCCAAACTCCGGACAGGAAGACCTTGACAACGATCGCCTTGGAGACGCCTGTGACCCTGATGATGACAACGACGATGTCTTAGATGAGAGGGTGAGGGTGAGGCTTTGTGTGTGTGTGTGTGTGTGTGTGTGTTTCTGTGTGTGTGTGTTTATTCCATTGTGTGTATGCTCCCTAGGATAACTGCCCTGGACACTACAACCCTCATCAGTTTGACTCTGACAGAGATGGAGTTGGAGACCGCTGTGATAACTGTCCCTTCACCCCCAACCCTTTACAGACTGATACAGACAGCAACGGAGAGGGAGACGCCTGCAGTATCGACATGGATGGAGACGGTTTGTTTGTGTTTGTGTGTGTGTGTGTGTGTGTGTGTGTGTGTGTGTGTGTGTGTGTGCGTGCGTGCGTGCGTGCGTGCGTGCGTGCGTGCGTGCGTGCGTGCGTGCGTAGGGTAGGTTACTTTCTAAATGTTATTTGTTACAAGTTACCTGTCCAAAATTGTCATCAGTAAAATAACTTTAGATTATCCAACCTCACTAAACTTAATTTTATTACTTTCAGTTACTTTTGGATACTTTCCCCTTAACAGGAGTTAGATGAAGACACAAAGGATCCATCATCTGGTGTCATCATAGTGGTCTCTGATTGGTGGTCATCATCTGGTGTCATCATAGTGGTCTCTGATTGGTGGTCATCATCTGGTGTCATCATAGTGGTCTCTGATTGGTGGTCATCATTTGGTGTCATCATAGTGGTTTCTGATTGGTGGTCATCATTTGGTGTCATCATAGTGGNCTCTCTCCTGTAGTGTGTGTTGCAGGGTGTGTGTGTAACCTCTCTCCTACAGTGTGTGTTGCAGGGTGTGTGTGTGACCGAGTGTGTGAACACAGACCCAGGGTTCCACTGTCTCCCCTGCCCCCCGCGGTATCACGGCAACCAACCCTACGGTCTCGGACTGGAAGACGCCAACAACACCAAACAGGCCAGTGTGTATGTGTGGTGTGTGGTGTGTGTGTGTTTTGACTGTAAGTGTGTGTTGTAATTATAAGTGTGTGTGTGTTTAGGTCTGTGAGCCCCACAACCCCTGTAAAGATAATACACACCGTTGCAGTCAGCATGCGGAGTGCGTGTACCTGGGCGTGACGTCGGAGACTGTGTATCGGTGTGTGTGTGGGGTTGGCTTCGCTGGGGACGGCTTCCTGTGTACTGAAGATTCTGACCTAGATGGCTGGCCCAATCATATCCTTCCCTGCCACCACAACACAACCTACCACTGTCTACAGGTACACACTAACACGCACTTAGGCACACACACATAACCCCCCCCCCCCACACACACACACACAAATAACTAACATGTGGGAGACTCCCCAAACATATGGAAAAAGGTACTCAGGTCAGATGACACTAAAATTTAGCTTTTTTGGCCATCAAGGAAAACGCTATGTCTGGGGCAAACCCAACACCTCTCATCGCCCCGAGAACACCATCCCACAGTGAAGCATGGTAGTGGCAGCATCATGCTGTGGGGGTGTTTTTCATCGGTMAGAATTGAAGGAATGATGGTTGGCGCTAAATACAGGGAAATTATTGAGGGAAACCTGTTTCAGTCTTCCAGAGATTTGAGACTGGGACGGAGGTTCACCTTCCAGCAGGACAATGACCCTAAGCATACTGCTAAAGCAACACTCGCATGGTTTAAGGGGAACATTTAAATGTCTTGGAATGGCTTAGTCAAAGCCCAGACCTCAATCCAATTGAGAATCTGTGGT
>NW_019947796.1:24602-34782 GCF_002910315.2 Salvelinus sp. IW2-2015
TAGCTTAACTACTGTCAAGTTGCAATAATTGAGCCATGACGAAGTAGTTTAACTTAGGCAACTTTCATTATCATAAAATTCCTTCGTGAGAGCGTTACTTCAACTTACCAAAATTGTTAGTAGGACGTTGGCAAACTATATGGCTTTTATTTGAACGGGAGGATCAGTGGTCACGTCGGAAATTCTTGGTAACCGTGGTAACAGACGTCATCAACGTTTGCCATGTGTTACATTAAATTGTTGCAAGCCAAGCGCCTAGGAATTCGATGTAGAGAGCATGTATCTTCTTCCTAATATTAGCTAGCCTACTTTATAACTATTCGTTGAGTTACTTTTAAATATGAATGAGGAAATTCGAGATGGTAGACCTATAGGCTTGTGGTAGATATGTAGGGGTGAGCATGTGAATAAAAAAATTTTAAACTAACTGAAAAGTTATCCAATATTTAATTGCTCTAGCCTAAGCTCATATTCAGTTTGCCCCAAGGAAAAGGAATATAGGAAAAGTTAGTACTGTAATTATGGTTACTACATAAACAATTATAATGCTTTTCACAAGTAAAGAGGCCTGATCACTGTATCATTCATGTGCTCTTTTTATACCAACCCTGGTCATTAGGCCCTGGCTGCAAGCTAGTGTTTCATGCTAGACGGCTGTGATACCAGCAACACTAATTGGCAGATATGGAATTCCTCAGGGGCCTGATTCATCTCCTAGTTCCAGCACGGAGAGGGGCTTATGTAGGGGTCATACAGACGGGTGCTGTGTGCACACACACACACACACGCACACGCACAGCACACATACGCACACACTCACGCACACGCACACGCACACAGCCTCACACACACTCACACACACGCACACACAGGCAAAATGCTACTGTACTACTGCTGTCTTATACTGCATCAATTTCCTTACAGTAGGCCTCTAAGTACAGTACAGTATAGTATAGTCTGGGTAATCTAGGATATTGTGCCTGCCAGTCTGTCACTTCTCTAGACTTAAGCCCCACTGTAAGACAAGACATCAACAGAAAACAGCAGTCCCTCTAGCAGTGTAAGCTTTACTGAGAGACAGGTGTGTGTGGTGTATGTGGTGTGTGGGTGTGTGGTGTGTGTGTGTGTGTGTGTTTTTAGCAGAGGATCTGCAGGAAATATGGGATAATCCCCTTTTAGATAACTTTCCTTGAGAATGTGATGTGTTCCTTGAGAATGTGATGTGTTTCTTTCTCTAAAGCCCCGATTGTACCACAGCATCCTCAGAAATATACACATAAACCACGCATCAGTGGGGAGAGAGAGAGATTCAGCATTCAGACCACAGACAGCTCAGAGAGAGAAAAGGAGATGCCACATTAGTCTGACATTGATTAAAATTACATTGTTTACAAACAATGGAGCAAAACAAGCTTATATTTTGGGTTCCGGTGGGTACGACAGTTGAACTAAGCTCAATTAAAAGTTACATTCTTCAAGAATCAATAGGTTTATAATATATCATTCATTTAGAAGTCTACAAATGTATGTACCAGATTTCCCCTTCAAAAGTCCTTGTTTTTATTATCAGAAAGATAAAGATACTGACAGGCTACATTTCAGTAGGCGAGGGACACTCATATTCCATCACAGAGCAGGACATCACACTGACAGTACCCTACACCCTGAGGTCAGATTGTGTGATGTACAATGACTTATGTCATATGACAGATAGGATGACCCTACACCTCACTGGCCATTGCAAGTAGTGTCAAACATACAGTATTGATAAAGAATCATAATCGCTCTGCATTGTTGAGAGAGAGAGAGAGAGAGAGAGAAATAGAGAGAAAGAGAGAGAGCATGAGAGAGAGAGAAGTGAGAGAGAGAGAGAGAGAGTGAGAGAGCGTGAGAGAGAGAGTGAGAGAGAGAGAGTGAGAGAGAGAGAGTGAGAGATGAGAGAGAGATGAGAGAACATGCCGATTAGGAGAAGTTGCTTGAACAGTGTAAATTGTTTGGGGTTAATGCTAGTGGGAAGTCCTACAACAGTGTGACATATTTCCCTGTGCCTGGGGGAAACTGCAGCAGCGGCCACTCCTCTGATTGCATCCCAAATGGCACCTTTTCCTTACATAGCTCATAGGGCTCTGGTCAAAAGTAGTGCACTATGTAGGGAATAGGGTATCATTTGGCCACGCTCACTCAGACTGGCTCACTTGTCTCTTCAGATGCATGTTGAAGAGAGAGAGATGGAGGAATTCAGCTCACTCTACTTGTATCTGGACGTGGTGTGTGTGTGTATATATTATATATATATATTACAGTATGTGTGTGTGTGTGTGTGTGTGTGTGTGTGTGTGTGTGTGTGTGTGTGTGTGTGTGTGGTGTGTGTGTGTGTGTGTGTGTATACATTATATATATACAGTGTGTGTGTGTGTGTGTGTGTGTGTATACATATATATATACAGTGTGTGTGTGGTGTGTGGTGTGTGTGTGTGTGTGTGTGTGTGTGTGTGTGTGTATACATTATATATACAATGTGTGTGTGGTGTGTGTGTGTGTGTGGTGTGTGTGTGTGGTGTGTGTGTGTGTGTGTGTGTGTGTGTGTGTGTGTGTGTGTGTGTGTGTGTGTGTGTGTGTGTGTGTGTGTGTGTGTGTGTACTGTAGCTTACGGCCAGGGTTCAGCAGGTTCAGGGAAGACTGTAGTGTGGCACTAAACACACTAGGCAGAGCAGAATATATAAATACCTAGTGTATAGGGGATAGTCCACTGTGCATTATTCAACAGCCACAGCCCATATAGCATCATAAGGCACCTCCAATTTAGACCTATACATAAAACTTTTGTATTTGTTTAAGCAACTTGTTTGCTACATGTGAGCAGCCTACGTTCCCCAATCGATTTTTTTTTCTCGAAATACAAATTTTCGTTGTTGGACATAAAAGACTGTAAAATCACCAGAAAATCATCTCAAAGTATGTTTTATTTTATTTATGAAATCTGTTCCCAAGTCTTCCCACACGTAAATAGAGGGATGTGTGATCTTATCCCAGTGTAATCAAGGTTTGACATTATTCTGTTTTTGTCAAATACTATATCTGTTTGGGATTCTTGTTTAATCTATTATTTCATCTCATTCATCCCAAATGTTATCTTGTTGCTATCCGAGATGAGACGAGCCAGCCCATGCTCGCCCCCTTTCTTGCATCACGCTGGTGTTCGACGGGCCCGCGCCTGGGAGCTGTCCCATCCTTAATGGTGCTGAACCCGCGGCGAGAAGAGAACCATCGAGTCGAACGGATTTCAAAAGCACAGAGACAACGGCCTCATCAACCACCTCTCTCCGGTTTCGCTGCTCCTGTCGACCCAAAGGCATGACAACAGCCGTTTTGGGGTGAATTAAAGCACGGTTATGTCGTTAAAATATGTGGATTACCCGCTTGTAAAGAGGATGCTCCGTGTGAGAGAAAATGACGGTAGGAGGCTAGGCTCTGGGGAAGCGAAGCCCAGGGCATGTTCGTGACATCTCTAAATGATCTTGTAGGCTTTTGTTGTGGTAATAGCCTCAACCTTCTCAGACAGCGTTGAATTRACAGGCGACGAACGCAAACTACCGTGGAAACTATATTAGCCTGCAGCCGAGGACATAACCTTTAAAGCATCCATCAGGATAGAGTATAGAGAAAGGACGATTTAAACAGGGCTCGACTGGTCAACGGGGTACGGGTGGGGGGTGGCGGTTATATCAAGGACCACTGGCCACATAGCGACTGTTATTACATGTAATGGGACATTGTTGGTAGAAGGCCCGTAAAGAAACAACGCTGTTGGATTAATGGAACATGACAGGTTACAACACGGGACTGATAAAGGGCAACGGGAGAGTAGGCGAGACAAGAATGAAAAGATCGCAATAGTATAGTCTTGTCCCAAGATTCGGTTTGTGATGCCACTGGAATGAAATGGGAAGATGCTCAGCTATGTGCTCATTTTCTCTAAGGTATATGAGAACTGTAAGTCTATTTGTTTGATATATAGTCAGGGTTTTCCTGTAACCTGAGCAATTACTTAGTTACAGGCATAAGCAAGCTCCCAGGCTAGTGCACGACAGGGTATCTGACAAGGCTGAGAAATGATGTGTGGTGGAGCGCGCACACCAACTCATTCGATGTCTTCAGGCTGATTCGATTTTAGAATTCAGAGCTAAATTGAAAATAGCTGTTGAGAGAAAGAATGTCATTCAACCCAACTGGAAAAGACACAACAGAGGAGACTCCTCTTTCGGGTCCTCGACGAAATAACAGTAAGCGTTTCCTTTTCTCTTCATGTGCTCTGCATGTTTCTGAATAGAAACCTACACCTGTATCCTCCTATAGAAACAGACACATGTTGTTGTCTCTCGGGGTGTTGTGTGGTGCTGGGATTGTTGAGCCGGAGACCGATGCTGCTCCGCCGCCAGGGCATGTCCAAAGGCCGCTGTTGCGTTTTTGTTCAGTGACCTGAAGGTTTTCTTACTCAGACCGCCGGTCCCGGCTCCGCCACCGGCGATCATCCCCATGAACGAACAATATACGGACAGCAATGGGTCCGGCACCGGCATTGATGTTGCAATCGACAACAGCAACTCTGCAGCGAGTGCACCTCCACCAGTGGCGGATGGTTTTGCTGCCCCTGGCCCGCCGACAGGAGAGCCTCATTCTCCGGGACAAACGAGCCTAAAGCGACAGAGGAATGGCAGCATGCTACGGGACAGACTGGACCCCTGGACTACGGCAGCTCCGAGGAGGACTGCTCCAAAGCGAAGTGTGAGGAGAGATTCTCCCTGAACAGTCGCACAGACAGTGGTGTTAGGACTCCCCAGTGCAGGATATGTTTCCAAGGTCCAGAACAGGTGAGTGGCCTTACAGGTAGACAATAGACGATAGACATATAGGTCGACCTATAGTCAGACATTGACTGTATATGACTAATTGTTGCTAACAAGGATGTTTTTCAAAGTGTTTCAAAAACAATGGAGCTGTCCATGGAGCTGAAGGGCTGAAAAATTCTTTCTCTCTCTCTCGCTCTCTCTTTCTTTCTCCCTCTCTCTCAACACTGTGCATGTTGTGGATCCCAAGCACGCAGGAGCAATTATATGCTTGAGAACAGAATAATGATTTTCTAACTTACTCACTTCTCATGGCCATGTAAAAGGTAGGAGTACTAGAATTTCACAGAGCAGCCCTGTCTTAGACAGAAGAGATAGGAACAGAACATGACAGAGCAGCCCTGTCTTAGACAGAAGAGATAGGAACAGAACATGACAGAGCAGCCCTGTCTTAGACAGAAGAGATAGGAACAGAACATGACAGAGCAGCCCTGTCTTAGACAGAAGAGATAGGAACAGAACATGACAGAGCAGCCCTGTCTTAGACAGAAGAGATAGGAACAGAACATCGACAGAGCAGCCCTGTCTTAGACAGAAGAGATAGGAACAGAACATGACAGAGCAGCCCTGTCTTAGACAGAAGAGATAGGAACAGAACATGACAGAGCAGCCCTGTCTTAGACAGAAGAGATAGGAACAGAACATGAGGAAGACCAGGGGAAGTCGTGGATTCAAGTAACACAGGGTACATCTCAATAGTCTAAAGGGGATTCCTCTCCTAAAATCTCCAATTCCAGGTGTTTGCTTTCCACCTGTCCTGGTCTTTCATATCATCAGATGGAGCCAAGGAGAGGGAAGGAAAGGACACCACTCTAGAATACTGAGATCCGGCCAGGGAGTGTAGCTAGGGCCACATGGCCTTGGATTACCTGACTCAGAAGAACTCCCATTTACAAAGTACCCGGCCCACATAGACAATTCAGTGTGAAGGTGGATTGATGATTGAATAGGTGCTGGTGCATCAGGGCCAACATGGTGAATGTGCTGCACATACCTTTCACATCCTGATCCTCTCACCTCTAAGGGAAGTCAATGGGTTGCTCCTCCTAATCCTCCTCCTGCTCCTCCCTGCTCCTCCTCTCCTCCTCCTAATCCTCCTCTTCTCCTGCTCCTCCTCCTCTTCTACTCCTCGCCTGCTCTCCTCCTGCTCCTCGCTGCTCCTCCTCCTAATCCTCCTCCTCTCCTCCTCTAATCCTCCTTCTCTCCTCCTCTCCTCTCCTCTCTTCTACTCTCGCCTGCTCCTCTCTCTACTCTCCTGCTCCTCCTCCTTTTCCTCCTCCTTCTCCTGCTCCTCCTCCTCTTCTACTCCTCGCCCTCCTCCTCCTGCTCTCCTCCGCCTACTCCTCCTACTCTTTAATTTGTGGCCTAGTCCTGTGCATCAACTAGCCAGGGTTATTCAACCCAGGGTCCGTGGTACTGCAGGGGTCCGTGAAAATATATTTTTAAAAAAAGGGGATTTACATTTTTAACTATTTAATAGTTTTTATGAATATCGCTAACAACAACAAGATTAACACCTTTTGAATTACATACCTACAGTAGAAAAGATGAGAATATAATATAATGATGTCAAATTTATTCCTCAACTCAAATATTGAGCAAATTACGTTCACTGAAGTATCAACCAATGGTCCGCTCCCCTGCTCAGACTTTGCATGCATCAACCAATGGCTGCGTGCCACGTCATCGACAGTGCTGTAGGGCACCAGATTGCTGTAACATATGATACGATTAGCTGATAGTTAAATATCTATCCAGGCGTTGTAAGAGCCGGCATGCGTCAGCAACGCCTGGGCAGAGCAACGCGGCGATAAGCTCTGATAAAGCACCGCGAGTGCCGCTGGCTGCTGGGAGCTTTCTTGACAGATTTTTCCAACACATGACTCACCTTTGTTTAACCAGCGAAACAGCTGCTATTAGCTATTAGTGTTTAGAGTGACCTGTCTAGCTAATAGGTCATGTTAGAGTTCCACTTTCTCTTCCTGTTAAAATGTGGGAGGTCAAAATAATATAAAACCATCTACCAAATCTATTCATTTAAAAATGTTGATGACTTTAACCTTGTCATTCACCTGATGATAAGACAAGACGTGAACATTTTATTTTTTTGCTAACATATGATGGGGTGCTGGGTCGCCGGTTTGCCGGGCGGGGGTCCATGGGTTCACCGTTTTGCCTGGGCGGGGGTCCATGGTTTCACCGGTTTTGCCTGGGCGGGGGTCCATGGTTCACCGGTTTGCCTAGGCGGGGGTCCATGGTTCACCGGTTTGCCTGGGCGGGGGTCCCATGGTTCACGCGGTTTGCCTGGGCAGGGGGTCCCTAGGTCGCCAGTTTGCCTGGGCAGGGGTCTCTGGATCGCCAGTTTGCCTGTGCGGGGGTCCTTGGGTAACAAAAAAGTTAAGACCCTGAATTGTCCCCATCTTCACCAGTCTCTTTCAGTGGTGAGACAAATCTCATGGTCTGTCCCTGTGTGACAATTAGGAGACACTAGTCTAGTGTCGTGACGCCCCTTGGAGAACATAGAGACTCTCTTCTCCTGCTCTAATGACATCACTTATTAAACTACTGCTGGAGTGTAGTCGCAGTCAGCCTGTCTCTGGGTGGCAGCTCTAATGACATCACTTTTATATAACACTACTGCCTGGAGTGCTAGTTGCAGTCAGCCTGTCTCTGTGCAGCTCTAAATGACATCACATTATATAACACTACTGTCTGGAGTGCTAGTTGCAGTCAGCCTGTCTCTGGGTGGCAGCTCTAAATGACATCACATTATATAACACTACTGCTGGAGTGCTAGTTGCACGTCAGCCTGTCTCTGGGTGGCAGCTCTAAATGACATCACATTATAACACTACTGCCTGGAGTGCTAGTTCAGTCAGCCTGTCTCTGGGTGGCAGCTCTAAATGACATCACATTATATAACACTACTGCCTGGAGTGCTAGTTGCAGTCAGCCTGTCTCTGGGTGGCAGCTCTAAATGACATCACATTATATAACACTACTGCTGGAGTGGTAGTCTCAGTCAGCCTGTCTCTGGTGGCAGGCTGCTGAAAGCTTTTTGGCGCTGAGGATAAATTAATGTGTCCCAAATGGCACCCTAGTCCCTATCTAGTGCACTACTTTAGACCAGGGCCCTAGTCCTTATCTAGTGCACTACTTTAGACCAGGGCCATAAGGTGGCCCTAGGGTGCCAGTTGAGCGGCATCCTCAGTATAAAGAGTCTGTGTTAAAGCTTTGGCTCAGTCTGGGAGCAGGAAATAAAACACATTCAGGAGACCCAGTGTTGTTAATGCTGCCTGATGCTGTCTGTCATTCATTCATACTCTCTCTCTCCCCTCTCTCTCTCTCTCCCCCTCTCTCTCTCCCCTCTATCTCTCTTGCTTCTCTCTCCCCTCTCTCTCTCTCTCCCTCCCTCTTCTCTCAGCCTAGTCTAATATGTTATTGAATGTAAACCCTGTTTCAGACTACTTGTTGTACCTACTATGCTAGTCTGACTCTTGTCACAGACAGTACAGGACAGTTGGTTCCCCGGGTGGTATAGGTTGAATTAGGTTTGGATAACCAACGTACCAGTTCAGACCTTGTTTAAACTCATGTTGTTGCGAGCCTAACTAGCAGACAGCAGGCTGCACTGGGTACACATAGTTATCTGCCAGCCAGGCATCTTTTCTCTGTCTTTATTGTGTAGTATCCACTGTTTGTATTACATAGATAGTGTGAAATTGAGTCTAGGATAATTGCCTGTCTTTCTCTGAAGAAAGGACAGGAGAGATGTCATTATAGATGTTTGGCTTTAGAAAAGTGCTCTTCTGGGTGTTTGTGTTAACAACTGAAACATGAAAGCAAGAGAATGACCTTCTTGAAAGTTTCCTCTCTGTCTGTCTCGCTCTGTGTCTCTCTTTGTCTGTCTCGCTCTGTGTCGCTCTCTCTCTGTGTCTCTCTCTCTCTGTGTCTCTCTCTCTCTGTGTCGTCTCTCTCTGTGTCCGCTCTCTCTGTGTCGCTCTCTCTCTGTGTCTCTCTCTCTCTCTCGCTCTGTGTCTCTCTCACTCTGTGTCTCTCGTCTGTGTCTCTCTCATGTCTCTCTCCGTGTCTCTCTCTCTTTGTGTCTCTTTCTCTCTGTGTTTCTCTCTTGTGTCTCTCTCTGTCTGTTGTCTCGCTCTGTGTCGCTCTCTCTCTGTCTTGCTCTGTGTCTTGCTCTGTGTCTCGCTCTGTTTCCTCTCTGTGTCTCTCTCTGTGTCCTTCTCTGCTGTGTCCTCTCTCTGTCTGTGTCTCGCTCTGTGTCTCTCTGTGTCTCTCTCTCTGTCTGTCTCGCTCTGTGTTCTCTGTGTCTCTCTCTCTGTCTCTCTCTCTGTCTCGCTCTGTGTCTCTCTCGCTCTGTGGTCTCTCTCTCTTTGTGTCTCTTTCTCTTTGTGTCTCTTTCTCTCTGTGTTCTCTCGCTCTGTGTCTCGCTCTGTGTCTCTCCTCTGTCTGTGTCTCTCTCTGTGTCTCTCTGTGTCTCTCTCTGTCTGTGTCTCGCTCTGTGTCTCTCTGTGTCTCTCTCTCTGTCTGTCTCGCTCTGTGTCTCTGTGTCTCTCTCCTCTGTCTCTCTCTCTTGTTCTCTCTCTGTCCTCGCTCTGTGTCTCTCTCGCTCTGTGTCTCTCTCTCTTGTGTCTCTTTCTCTTGTGTCTTCTTTCTCTCTGGTGTCTCTCTCGCTCTGTGTCTCGCTCTGTGTCTCTCTCTGTCTGTGTCTCGCTCTGTGTCTCTCTGTGTCTCTCTCTCTGTCTGTCTCGCTCTGTGTCTCTGTGTCTCTCTCTCTGTCTCTCTCTCTCTGTGTCTCGCTCTGTGTCTCTCTCGCTCTGTGTCTCTGTGTCTCTCTCTCTGTCTCTCTCTCTCTGTGTCTCGCTCTGTGTCTCGCTCTGTGTCTCTCTCTGTCTGTGTCTCTCTTCTTTGTGTCTCTTTCTCTCTGTGTCTCTCTCGCTCTGTGTCTCTTTCTCTCGTTCTCTGTCTGTCTCTCTCGCTCTGTGTCTCTCTCGCTCTGTCTCTCTCGCTCTGTGTCTCTCTCTGTGTGTCTCTCTAATAAAAGAGGTTGCATTGTCCTTAGTAAAAATAACATTTGAAGCCTGGATATGGTGTGCCTGGCAGATTCAAGGCTACCCAGCATCCCTGCTGACCCTTTATATAGATGAACCTGGTTCTTATTAGAGAAGACCCTGGTAAAGGATTCATCTGACCAGAGCACTAACCAGAGAGGATGTGGCCTGGTCATGATAACATGGTAACGTGTGAAGATGTCC
>NW_019947796.1:37443-46146 GCF_002910315.2 Salvelinus sp. IW2-2015
AGGAGGATTACTCCTCTCTGTCTTCCTCAAGCTTCCTCACACCGCCTCAGCTCCTTCCTCACACCGCCTCAATCCTCTCTCTCGTTGTTAAAGGTTGTTCTTGTTGTTTTCTTTGAAAGCCAATACCAGGAAGATTAGTGAATAACAAAACTCAGAGGGAACCTATGGGTCTGCGTCCCAAATGKTACCTTATTCCCTATGCAGTCTACTCCTTTGGACCAGGGCCCGTTCTCTGGTCCAAAGTAGTGCACTATAAAGGGAAGAGGTGCACGGKTCTTCTGGAAGCTCGTCCTAGTTCACTCTGCTCGCTCCATTTTCTTCATTAGTTCCATCATAGGGGAAGAGAGAAAACTCAGCAAGCTGTTATTGGTTCGTGCTGACATTACAGAACACACATGACCACACACAATCATCAGATGTGAAATGTGGCGCTAACTCTCACCTTATTCCATGATAAACACCATAGGTTTCACCAGCTCTGCAGTGGGCTTTTTTTTGTGTGATGCTACATTCACAACAATCTGTATATCAGCCTTTAACTGGGAAATATTATAGGCTTGACCTTTCGGTCATCAATTCGGTTGTGAGTTAGGAGATGTGACCGCTTAGCTGTGGTGAAATTACCACTCTGCAGAAACGGGAACCTAGGAAGCTAGGATGTAAAACCGTAAAACACAAAGACAAGCAGGCATCCCTGTCTGTATCCTGAACCTGAAAAAAATGTGTTGAAAGTGGAGCAACATTTTGTCCACTTTCCAATTTGTTGTGTGGGTCTGTTGGGAGGCGTGACGTAAGGGCCTCTGAACACAGGAGTGGTAAACCTTCAGTTAACTGGGCCTTCATCTGTGTACAACCTGTGACTCTCACTGTTTCACTGCAGAAGGCACACCTGAATCCCCCCCACCTCTGTAATTTACTGGAGGTTTTAAGTATGATTGTGAAGGAAATTAGTGAAAGCATAGAGTATCACAAAGCCAATTGTTAATGACTGATTCCAACCCCTAAACCTGAAGGCTTGGTTCACTGTGAAGCAGACCTGGTTTCACATCGCCTCTGTACTATACTGGAGGTTAGTACTGATCTGGGACCTGACTATGAGATTAATGCTGATCTGGGACCAGGCTATGAGGTTAGTACTGATCTGGGACCAGGCTAGGAGGTTAGTACTGATCTGGGACCTGACTAGGAGGTTAGTACTGATCTGGGACCAGACTATGAGGTTAGTACTGATCTGGGACCAGACTATGAGATTAGTACTGATCTGGGACCAGGATATGAGGTTAGTACTGATCTGGGACCAGGCTATGAGGTTAATACTGATCTGGACCAGGCTAGAGGTTAATCTGATACTGGGACCAGGCTAGGAAGGTTAATACTGATCTGGGACCAGGCTATGAGGTTAGTACTGATCTGGGACAGGCTATGAGGTTAGTAACTGATCTGGACCAGGCTAGGAGGTTATACTGATCTGGGACCGACCTAGAGGTTAGTCTGATCTGGGACCAAGGCTAGGAGGTTAGTACTGATCTGGGACCAGACTATGAGGTTAGTACTGAATCTGGGACCAGGCTAGGAGGTTAGTACTGATCTGGGACCAGACAAGCTGATTCATGATTACTGATTACAACCCCTAGCTTGGTCCCAGATCAGTTTGTGCTTCTTTGGCATGACAAAGGCTATAGGAGTATACAGCACAAACTGAACTGGGAACAGGATACCACACTTGGTACAAATTACAATACATGGACTTTGTGTAGTTGGCACAGGCCTTGAAGGAAGTGATAAACTGCACAAGAAATAACACCTGTAAACAATTCCATATTGGTATGCTGGATTAAATGATTGATGTGTGAGCTGCCTAAATACGGATGGGTTAATACTCTACCCTGATCAATCCAGCTGGGAGCCCAATTCCCAAACAGAGATCTGATAGATGTGAAATAAGCAATTCTATTAGAATTGTAATTAATGTAGCTAATGATATGCAAAAGGAAGGGTTTTCATAGGGGGAAATATACATTTAGAAAGTCAATGTGAGAGTGTGTGAACTGCTTTGGGGTTTTATTCCACCGGAATGCTAGAATGTTGGAATGAATTCTGTTTAGGAATGCAAAAAAAATGAAAATGACCCGCTTACGTTCCCGCGGCATGTACACCTCAACCTACTACACTGTATGGCACAATGAGAGGCATCACGGCTACCACTTGGACTGTCAATAAACCTCTTACATATATACTGAACAAAAATATAAACACACTGTTGTACACGTCAATCCAGAGCATCCCAAACATGCTCAATGGATGACATGTCGAGTGAGTATAAAGACCAAGGAAGAACTGGGACATTTTCAGCTTCCAGGAATTGCGTACAGATCCTTGCAACATTATCATGCTGAAACATGAGGCGATGGCGGTGGATGAACGGCCTCAGGACAATGGGCCTCAGGATCTCGTCACGATATCTCTGTGCATTCAAATTGCAATCGATAAATTGCATAAAATGTACGTTGTCCGTAGCTTATGCCTTCAAATACCATAACCCTACCGCCACCATGGGGCAAACAGCTTGCCCACATGACACCATACATGTGGTCTGCGGTTGTGATACTGTACAGATACTGTAAAGTACTGTTGGACTACTGTATGTGTGATATATCGGCTAGGGGCCCAGGGGAATAGGCTTTATGCAAATACATACTTACAAATTCTCTAAAACGACCCTGGAGTCGGCTTATGGTAGAGAAATTAACATTCAATTCTCTGGCAACAGCTCTGACGGACATTCCTGCAGTCAGCATGCCAATTGCACGCTTCCTCAAAACTTGAGACAGCTGTGGCATTGTGTGCTGTGGCAAAACTGCCAATTTTAGAGTGACCTTTTATTGTCCGCAGCACAAGGTGCACCTGTGTAATTATCATGCTGTATAATCAGCTTCGCGATATGCCACACCTSTCAGGTGGATGGATTATTGTAACGTTCGTCGTCGGAATGAGAATGATCGAACCAAAGCGCAGCGTGGTAACTGTTCATGATTATTTATTTAAACTGAACACTGAGACAAAATAACAAAATGGAACAACACGAAACAGTTCTGTCTGGTGCAGACACAAAAAAAACAGAAAACATAGAAATAGAAAATCATAGAAAAACAAAACATAGAAGGCCCACCGTAAATCACACCCTGACCAAACCAAAAAGAGACATAAAAAGGATCTCTAAGGTCAGGGCGTGACAATTATCTTGGTATAGGAGAAATGCTCACCAACAGAGATGTCAACAAATGTGTTCACAACATTTGAGAAATATATTTTATTTCAGCTCATGAAACACGGGAACAACACCTTACATGTTGCGTTCATATTTTTTTCAGTGTATATTGAGACTAATTACAAGTGTCTGCAAACGGTCTTAGCTCAGTCCCTAGTGGCTGCGGGTGCACATTATAAAGGCATAGCACCGTTCCTCGAATGGAAGTGTCCCTCCCTGACTGAGAGCGAGAAAGAGGCATTTTGTGTGTGCGTGTGCGTGCGTGAATGTGTGAGTGCGTGTGTGTGTGTGTGTGTGTGAGATTGTGTGTGCGCGTGTGTTTGTGTTTATGCGTGTGCTTATGTACGTGCCGTGTGACGAAGTGAAGTAGGCAGCTCACAGAGAGACTGAATTAGCCTGTTACTTCAGGCATATTGTCAGTTACATTAGGACATGACCTCTACAGTACTACTACTCCCTAGGACAACGTTTCATACAATGGCAGTATTAGAGTTCCTACAGATACTGTAAAGTACTGTAGGACTACTGTACTCCCCCTCCTCTCCCCTGTAACTATTCCCCAGGTCGTTGCTGTAAATGAGAACGTGTTCTCAGTCAACTTACCTGGTAAAATAACGGATAAATAAAATAAAATAATATATCGGCTAGGGGCCCATGGGAATAGACTTTATGTAAATAATCAAAATATTCCCTGGTTAGTGGACTGTAGGGCTGTTAGTGGACATAAACCCATATCTAGACTACTGTTGTCAGGTTTTGGCCAGGACTGTTTGGTTTTGTTCACTAGATGTCCCCCTTKCACCTTTTTTGTACCTTTTGTTTTTCTTGCCCTAATTATTGTTTGCACCTGTAAGTCATTCCCTTGTTAGTATTTAAACCCTGTGTGTTCCTTAGTTCCTTGCTCAGTGTTTGTATGTTAGCACCCAGCCCCAGCCTTTGTGAACATTTTTCTCTTGTTGGATTTTCCAGAGGTTCTCTGGTTTTGTTCTCGTGTATTTTTGGATTGGTCTTTTGAGGTTTGTTTTTTCCCTTGCTGTTTTTACCACTTTGTGGATTTTCTTTTGTATTTTGGAAGATATCTATTTTTTATTAAACCACCATCTCTAGTACTGCTGTGTCTGCCTCATCTTCTGGGTTCTGCCAATTATTAGTGACTGTTTCTCGCACCGGGTCCTGACAACTGTAGAACTATTAGTGGACATAAACCCATATCTAGACTACTGTAGGACATTCGTGGACATAAACCCATATCTAGATACTGTAGGACTATTAGTGGACATAAACCCATATCTAGACTACTGTAGGACTATTAGTGGACATAAACCCATATCTAGACTACTGTAGGACTATTCGTGGACATAAACCCATATATAGACTACTATAGGACTATTAGTGGACATAAACCCATATCTAGACTACTGTAGGACTATTAGTGGACATAAAACCCATATCTAGACTACTGTAGGACTATTAGTGGACATAACCATCTAGACTACTATAGGACTATTAGTGGACATAACCCATATCTAGACTACTATAGGACTATTAGTGGACATAAACCCATATCTAGACTACTATAGGACTATTAGTGACATAAACCCAATCTAGACTACTGTAGGACGATTAGTGTATATAAACCCATAATCTAGACTACTGTGAGGAACTGTTAGTGGACATAACCCATATCTAGACTACTGTAGGACTGATTAGTGGACATAAAATATCTATACTGGGCTTTTGGCTTTAGTACTGTAGGACTGTTGTGGACATAAACCCATATCTAGACTACTGTAGGACTAGTTAGTGGACATAACCCATATCTAGACTACCGTAGGACTATTAGTGGACATAAACCCATATCTAGACTACTGTAGGACTGTTAGTGGACATAAACCCAATCTAGACTCTGTAGGACTGTTAGTGGACATAAACCCATATCTAGACTACTGTAGGACTATTAGTGGACATAAACCCATATCTAGACTACTTTAGGACTATGTGCACAGGAAATATTGCTCACAGTCTGGCATCTCCTGCTATGGATTTGCTTTCGAATGTGTGGCGGAGAAATTACATGTCAGAGCTTTTTGAACAGTATGATTAATTTGCTGCGGTATTATGGCATAGTAATCTCTCTATAATGGGATGATCAATCAAACAAGCTGCCATAACAGATGCGGTAGCTAGCAGCAAAAACTTCATACTAAGGTGTGTTGTAATTTCGTGGTGCAACAAAAACGACCAATATAGATTCCTGGTAACATCATTGTATGAACTGTGTGGGGGGTCGTGTATGTTTTTTTTGGGGGGGGGTGTATGTATGTGTGTGTGTGTGTGTGTGTGTGTGTGTGGTGTGTGTGTGTGTGTGTGTGTGTGTGGTGTGTGTGTGTGTTGTGTGTGCGTGTGCGTGTGTGTGTGTGTGTGTGCAGCGTGGAGTGGAGTGGAGTGGAAAGGGACTAATGCTAGCTAACTCTACACTTACAAATGTATAGCGCCACTATATTATTATTCACGGGATAAAAGACCAAATATACACTGGCTTAGGTGTGTTCCAATCTGCTAGTATCAATCATCTTCATAACGTCTCCAACCCCATATATACACAACAAAAAAACGTGTAAATTGTACAATAAATTGAGAAGTGAGAGAGAGTCTAAAATATCACATTACACATTAATTTGCATATACCTCTGTATACAGTTGAAGTCGGAAGTTTACATCACTTAGGTTGGAGTCATTGAAACCTCGTTTATCAAACCACTCCACAAACTTCTTGTTAACAAACTATAGTTTGTGGCAAGTCGGGTTAGGACATCTACTTTGTGCATGACACAAGTAATTTTTCCAGCAATTGTTTACAGACAGATAATTTCACTGTATCACAATTCCAGTGGTCAGAATTTTACATATACTAAGTTGACTGTGCCTTAAACAGCTTGGAAAATTCCAGAAAATGATGTCATGGCTTTAGAAGCTTCTGTTAGGGCTAATTGACCTCATTTGAGTCATTTGGAGGTGTACCTGTGGATGTATTTCAAGGCCTACCTTCAAAAACTCAGTGCCTCTTCGCTTGACATCATGGGAAAATCCAAAGACCTCAGAAAAAAAAAGTTTAGACCTCCACAAGTCTGGTTCATCCTTGGGAACAATTTCCAAATGCTGAAGGGTACCACGTTTTTCTGTACAAACAATAGTATGCAAGTATAACCCATGGGACGACGCAGCCGCCATACCGCTCAGGAAGGAGACGCATTCTGCCTCCTAGAGAATGAACGTACTTTGTGGCGAAAAGTGCAAATCAATCCCAGAACAACAGCAAAGGACCTTGTGAAAATGCTGGAGGAAACAGGTACAAAAGTAGCTATTTTCCACAGTAAAACGAGTCCTATATCGACGTATCCTGAAAAGCTGCTCAGCAAGGAAGAAGCCACTGCTCCAAAACCAAACCATAAATCACAGAACTATGGTTTGCAACTGCACATGGGGACAAAGATCGTACTTTTTGGAGAAATGTCTCGGTCTCTGATGAAACAAAAACAGAACTGTTTGGCCATAATGACCATCGTTATGTTTGGAAGGAAAAAGGTGAGTCTTGCAAGCCGAAGAACACCATCCCAACGTGAAGCAGTGGGTGGCAGCATCATGTTGTGGGAGAGTGTTTTGCTGCAGGAGGGACTGGTGACTTCACAAAATAGATGGCATCATGAGTAGGAAAATATGTGGATATATTGAAGCAACATCTCAAGACATCAGTCAGGAAGTTAAAGCTTGGGTCCCAAATGGACAATGACTCCAAGCATACTTCCAAAGTTGTAGCAAAATGGCTTAAGGACAACAATAGTCAAGGTATTGGAGTGGCCATCACAAAGCCCTGACCTCAATCCTATAGAAAATTTGTGGGCAGAACTGAAAAAGTGTGTGCGAGCAAGGAGGCCTACAATCCTGACTCAGTTACACCAGCTCTCTCAGGAGGAATGGGCCAAAATTCACCCAACTTATTGTGGGAAGTTTGTCGAAGGCTACCCGAAACGTTTGACCCACGTTAAACAATTTAAAGGCAATGCTACCAAATACTGATTGAGTTACGCTGTCATACGTGTCATTTCCGGTCATAAATTGCAGACTTGTTTACATGCTGCTGTGCGTTTTGTTGCTAACCTTACTTTGCTACCTGACAACTTCACGGTTTTTTTTACTTTTTAATTACCGTTTATATTTTTTGTTTTTCCCTCACTTAACTTCTTTTCATTCAACTTTTTCACTCCGGACGCTTTATCTGGACATGGTTCAGGACCTCCAACAGCCGAAGCTAAGTAGTGACATTAACATGATGCCTTCTAATTGCAGTCGCTGTACTCATAATATATAGGAGAACGATCGCCTTGTTAGGCAAGGGTAATTTCAGTGTAGGAAAGGATGAAACAACATCTGTGCCACCAGTAAGTACAGATAGTAGTATAAATTCCCTCGCACGGTCCCCGCAGCCGGACAACTTTCTCATGGCTTCTGGAGGGAAATGCTGTAGGAATGCTCAACTGGTGTCGCTCATTCAGCAGACAGAAACTTTCAACCGGTTCTCCCTATTAAGCAGCGAGTCGGAGTCTGAGGCCGAGTCTTCTCTTRTCTCTACTCCTCCCGTTACGGGGTCTGAGACGCTGAAGCCTCCCACCATTAGCTCTGACAAATTGAAAACCTAGTCATTGGCGACTCCATTACCCGCAGTATTAGACTTAAAGCGAATCATCCAGCGATCAYACACTGTTTACCAGGGGGCAGGGCTACCGACGTTAAGGCTAATCTGAAGATGGTGCTGGCTAAAGCTAAAACTGGCGAGTGTAGAGAGTATAGGAATATTGTTATCCACGTCGGCACCAACGATGTTAGGATGAAACAGTCAGAGGTCACCAAGCGCAACATAGCTTCAGCGTGTAAATCAGCTAGAAAGATGTGTCGGCATCGAGTAATTGTCTCTGGCCCCCTCCCAGTTAGGGGGAGTGATGAGCTCTACAGCAGAGTCTCACAACTCAATCGCTGGTTGAAAACTGTTTTCTGCCCCTCCCAAAAGATAGAATTTGTAGATAATTGGCCTTCTTTCTGGGAATCACCCACAAACAGGACCAAGCCTGGCCTGCTGAGGAGTGACGGACTCCATCCTAGCTGGAGGGGTGCTCTCATTATCTACCAACATAGACAGGGCTCTAACTCCTCTAGCTCCACAATGAAATAGGGTGCAGGCCAGGCAGCAGGCTGTTAGCCAACCTGCCAGCTTAGTGGAGTCTGCCATTAGCACAGTCAGTGTAGTCAGCTCAGCTATCCCCATTGAAACTGTGTCTGTGCCTCGACCTAGGTTGGGCAAAACTAAACATGGCGGTGTTCGCCTTAGCAATCTCACTAGGATAAAGACCTCCTCCATTCCTGCCATTATTGAAAGAGAT
>NW_019947797.1:0-8979 GCF_002910315.2 Salvelinus sp. IW2-2015
GTTTGAGAAACTAACGAGTTCGACAGGTCTTACTAGCTGTTTGAGAACTAAAGTCGATGGGTCTAATTCTGTTTGAGAAGCTAACTATGTCGACAGGTTCTACTATCTGTTTGAGAAACTAACAGTTCGACAGGTCTACTAGGCTGTTTTGAGAGCTAACAGTCGACGGGTCCTCTAGCTGTTTGAGAACTACAGTGCGACAGGTCTAACTAGCCTTTGAGAGTAACAGTCGAACGGGTCTACTAGCTGTTTGAGAAAGCTACAGTGCAGGTCTATTAGCCGTTTGATGAACTAACAGTCGAAGGTCTACTATCTGTTTGAGAGCTAACAGTCCGCAGGTCTACCTTATCTGTTTGAGAAACTAACCAGTCGACGGGTCTACTATCTGTTTTGAAGAAACTTAACAGTCGACCAGGTCTCACTAATCTGGGTTTTGAGAACTAAACAGTCGACAGGTTACTATCTGTTTGAGAAACCTAGACAGTGACAGGTCTACTATCTGTTTGGTCTACTATCTGTTTGGTCTATATCTGTTTGAGAAGCTAACAGTCGACAGGTCTACTATCTGTTGAGAAAACTAACAAGTCGACAGGTCTACTAGCTGTTTTGGAGATGCTAACAGTCGACAGGTCTCCTATCTGTTTGAGAAACTAACAGTCGACAGGCTATAAAGTGGTCTCTATCTGTTGGTCTACTATCTGTTTTGAGAAGGCTAACATCGACAGTCTACTATCTGTTTGAGAAACTAACAGTCGACAGGTCTACTAGCTGTTTGAGATGCTAACAGTCGACAGGTCTATCTAGCTGTTTGAGAAGCTAACAGTCGACAGGTCTACTAGCTGTTTGAGAAGCTAACAGTCGACGGGTTACTATCTGTTTGAGAAGCTAACAGTCGACAGGTCTACTATCTGTTTGAGAACTAACCAGTCGAAGGTCTACTAGCTGTTTGAGAAGCTAACAGTTCGACAGTCTACTATCTGTTTGAGAAACTAACAGTCGACAGGTCTACTATCTGTTTGAGAAGCTAAACAGTCGACAGGTTCTAGCTGTTTGAGAAAGGTAACAGTCGACAGGTCTACTAGCTGTTTGAGAAGCTAACAGTCGACAGGTCTACTAGCTGTTTGAGAAGGTAACAGTCGACAGGTCTACTATCTGGTTTGAGAAACTAAACAGTCGCAGGTCTACTAGCTGTTTGAGAAACTAACAGTCGACAGGTCTACTAGCTGTTTGAGAAAGCTAACAGTCGACAGGTCTACTATCTGTTTGAGAAACTAACAGTCGACAGGTCTACTATCTGTTTGAGAGCTAAAGTCGACAGGTCTACTAAGCTGTTTGAGAAACTAACAGTCGACAGGTCTACTATCTGTTTGAGAAGTAACATCGACAGGTCTACTATCTGTTTTGAGAAACTAACAGTCGACAGGTCTACTAGCTGTTTGAGAAGCTAACAGTCGACAGGTCTACTATCTGTTTGAGAAACTAACAGTCGACAGGTCTACTATCTGTTTGAGAAGCTAACAGTCGACAGTCTACTAGCGTTTGAGAAAACTAACAGTCGACAGGTCTACTATCTGTTTTGAGAAGCTAACAGTCGACAGGTCTAATAGCTGTTTGAGAGGTAACAGTCGACAGGTCTACTAGCTGTTTGAGAAGCTAACAGTCGACAGGTCTACTAGCTGTTTGAGAAGGTAACAGTCGACAAGGTCTAACTATCTGTTTCTGAGAACTAACAGTCGACAGGTCTACTAGCTGTTTGGAGAACTAACAGTCGACAGGTTCTACTAGCTGTTTGAGAAGCTACAGTCGACAGGTCTACTATCTGTTTGAGAAGGGTAACAGTTTGACAGGTCTACTATCTGTTTGAGAAACTAACAGTCGACAGGTCTACTAGTGTTGAGAAACTAACAGTCGACGGGTCTACTAGCTGTTTGAGAAGCTAACAGTCGACAGGTCTACTATCTGTTTGAGAAACTAACAGTCGACAGGTCTACTAGCTGTTTGAGAAGCTAACAGTCGACAGGTCTACTAGCTGTTTGAGAAACTAACAGTCGACAGGTCTACTAGCTGTTTGAGAAGCTAACAGTCGACAGGTCTAACTAGCGTTTTGAGAAGCTAACAGTCGACAGGTGTACTAATCCTGTTTTGAGCACTAACAGTCGACAGGTCTACTAGCTGTTTGAGAAACTAACAGTCCGACAGGTTCTACTATCTGTTTGAGAAGCTAACAGTCGACAGGTTCTATCTGTTTGAGAAAAAGTAACAGTCGACAGGTCTTACTATCTGTTTGAGAAAACTAACAGTCGACAGGTCTACTAGCTGTTTGAGAAAGCTAACAGTCGACAGGTCTACTATCTGTTTGAGAAACTAACAGTCGACAGGTCTACTATCTGTTTGAGAAACTAACAGTCGAAGTGTCTACTAGCCGTTTCAGAAGCTAACAGTCGACAGGTCTACTAGCTGTTTGAGAAACTAACAGTCGACAGGTTGTACTAGCCGTTTGAAGGCTAACAGTCGACAGGTCTACTAGCTGTTTGAGAAGCTAACAGTCCGACAGGTCTACTAGCCGTTTGAGAAACTAACAGTCGACTGGTCTACTAAGCTGTTTTGAGAAACTAACGTCGACAGGTCTACTAGCTGTTTTGAGAAACTAACAGTCGACAGGTCTACTAGCTGTTTGAGAAACTAACAGTCGACAGGTCTACTAGCTGTTTGAGAAACTAACAGTCGACAGGTTCTACTAGCTGTTTGAGAAGCTAACAGTCGACAGGTTCTACTGGCTGTTGAGAAACTAAGCAGTCGACAGGTCTACTAGCTGTTTGAGAAGCTAACAGTCGACAGGTCCTACTAGCTGTTTGAGAGCTAACAGCGACAGGTCTATAGCTGTTTGAGAGTAACAGTCGACAGGTTCTACTAGCTGTTGAGAAACTAACAGTCGACAGGTCTACTAGCTGTTTGAGAAGCTAACAGTCGACAGGTCTACTAGCTATTTGAGAAGCTAACAGTCGACAGGTCTACTAGCTGTTTGAAGCAGCTAACAGTCGACAGGTCTACTAGCCGTTTGAGAAGCTAACAGTCGACAGGTGTGCTATCTGTTTGAGAAACAACAGTCGACAGGTCTACTAGCTGTTTGAGAAACTAACAGTCGACAGGTCTACTATTGTTTTGAGAAGCTAACAGTCGACAGGTCTCTATCTGTTTTGAGAAAGTAACAGTCGACAGGTTACTATCTGTTTTGAGAAACTAACAGTCGACAGGTCTAACTAGCTGTTTGAGAAACTAACAGTCGACAGGTCTACTATCTGTTTGAAGAAACTAAAGTCGACAGGTCTACTATCTGTTTGAGAAACTAAAAGTCGACAGGTCTACTAGCCGTTTGAGAAGCTAACAGTCGACAGGTTCCTAGCTGTTTTGAGAAACTACAGTCGACAGGTGTACTAGCCGTTTGAGAAGCTAACAGTCGACAGGTCGACTAGCTGTTTAGAACCTAACAGTCGCCAGGTCTACTAGCTGTTTGAGAACTAACAGTCGACTGGTCTACTAGCTGTTTGAGAACTACCAGTCGACAGGTCTACTCTGTTTGAGAAACTAACAGTCGCAGGTCTACTATCTGTTTGAGAAACTAACAGTCGACAGGTCTAATCTGTTTGAGAAACTAACAGTCGACAGGTTCACTACTGTTTGAGAGCTAACAAGTCGACAGGTCTACTAGCTGTTTGAGAAACTAACAGTCGACAGGTTCTACTAGCTGTTTGAGAAGCTAACAGTCGACAGGTCTACTATCTGTTTGAGAAGGTAACAGTCGACAGGTCTACTATTGTGTTGAGAGCTAACAGTCGACAGGTCTATAGTGTTTGAGAAGTAACAGTCGACAGGTCTACTATCTGTTTGAGAGCTAAGCAGTCGACAGGTTACAGCTATTGAGAAGCTAACAGTCGACAGGTCTATGGCTGTTGAGAAATAACAGTCGACAGGTCTACTATAGCTGTTTGAGAAGCTTAACAGTCGACAGGTCCTACTAGCTGTTTGAGAGCTAACAGTCGACAGGTCTACTATCTGTTTGGAAACTAACAGTCGACAGGTTCTACTAGCTGTTTGAGAAGCTAACAGTCGACAGGTCTACTATCTGTTTTGAGAAGCTAACATCGACAGGTCTATGCCGTTGAGAAGCTAAAGTCGACGGGTCTTCTGTCCTGTAATGACTACAAATCATCTGTCTATGTCTGTACATGGTACACCATCATGTGTCCATGTCCTGTAATGATTACACAGCATCTGTTTCTATGTCCTGTAATGATTACAACATCATCTGTTCATGTCCTGTAATGATTACAACATCTGTCTAGTCCTGTAAATGATTACAACATCTGTCCTATGTTTCCTGTAATGATTACAAATCTGTCTATGTCCTGTAATGTTACAACATCATCTGTCTATGTCCTGTAATGATTACAACATCATCTGTCTGTGTCTGTAATGAATTACAACATCATCTGTCCTGTAATGATTACAACCACCTGTCTATGTCCTGTAATGATTACAACATCATATGTCATGTCCTGTAATGATTACAACATCATATGCCATGTCTGTAATGATACAACATCATGTGTCCATGTTCCTGTAATGAGTACAACCTGTCACGTTCCTGACCTGTTTTCTCTTGTTTTGTATGTCTTGTATTGGTCAGGGCGTGAGTGTTGGGTGGGCAGTCTTTGTTTTCTATTTCTATGTGGGGTTTTGTGTTTCGCCTGGTATGATTCTCAATTAAGACAGGTGTGTAGATCGTTTGTCTCTGATTGAGAGTCATACTAAGGCAGCCAGGGTTTCACTGGTGGTTTTGTGGGTGTTTGTTTTGTGTTAGCGTTTGGCCACACAGGACATGTTGCAGGTTAGTCACGTTTGTTGTTTTTGTTTATTTGTAGTGTTGTTGGTTTTGCCATTAAAATCATGAATACCTCTACTCCGCATCCTTGGTCCGATCCATGCTCCTCCTCGTCTGAGGAGGAGAACGACATTGACAGCCGTGACAACAACATCATCTGTCAATGTCTGTAATGACTACAACATCTTATGTCCATGCTCTGTAATGACTACAACATCTTATGTCCATGTCCTTGTAATGACTACACATCTTATGTCCATGTCCTGTAATGACTAAACATCTTATGTCCATGTCCTGTAATGATTACAAATATCTGTCTATGTCTGTAATGATTAACAACATCATCTGTCCATGTCCTGTAATGACTCAAACATCGTATGTCCTGTACATGCACTCAACATCATCTGTCCATGTCCTGTAATGATTGCAACATCATAGTCCTGTTAATGATTACAACATCATGTGTCTATGTCCTGTAATGACTACAACATCATCTGTCTATGTCCTGTAATGATTAAATATCATCTTAATTAACATCTTATCTTCTCTTGTGTTGTTACAGGTGAGATGGACATGGATCTCCCCTTCTCCCTCCCACTCCCTCCTTCCACCCCCTCATCCACCGGGGTCTCCCTCTACCTGGACACTCTCACCTCCCTCCTCTAACCCTCCCCCTGCCTCCCAACCCTCCTCACCTCGACTCCCTCAGACTCCCCCAAATTCATCCCATCGTCAGCCTCTCGTTCGCCTCCTCTCCTCCACTTCCTCTCCTCCTCTCACTCCGTCCCTTTCATCCACTTCCTCTCCTTCTTCTCCTCTTCCCATCACCCCAAAATCATCCTTTCATTCACCCACTGCCGCCACCTCCACCCCATCTACCTCTACCCCATCCACCTCTCCTGCCCCCCGCCGTTGGGGCTTTGCGGCCCCCTCCACCTCTCTAGCCCCCTCGTCCTCTCCTGCCCCCCGACGTCGGGGCTTTGCGGATCTGGCTAAACGTGTGGTGATGCAGGAAAGACTGAAGAAAGCTGAGCTGGAAGAGGCTGAAGCGGGTGAGGAAGGTAAGGAAGGAGGGAGAGAGAGAGAGACAGACAGAGGGGGGAGGAAGGAAGGTAGGAAGGAGGGAGAGAGAGACAGACAGAGGCGGGAGGAAGGAAGGTAGGAAGGAGGGAGGGAGAGAGAGACAGACAGAGGGGGGAGGAAGGTAATATCCTGCCATTCAGACTTGGCCATGACGCTAGCTACCAAGTCTCTGAAATCATCCATCGTGGATCTTCCAAACAGCATGCATGATGGGAGTTTGGTCGTTGACCTTTATGTCAAAGTGAGAGCTGTCCTCCACCCTGATTGGCTGTTGCCTCGCTGATATTTACAAACATTTTCAACTCGACCGTTAAGTCGCTGTGTGTCTCCTAGTGTCTCATCCTTCCATTGGAAATTATTGGTCGCAGGTAGCTGGTAGTCGGGGAGGAAGTCACCATAGGTATTGAGATACAGCCGAGGGGAGGAAGCTTAGCGGTTAAGAGTGTTAGGCCCTTAACCAAAAGGTTGCCGGTTCAAACCCCCTGAGCCGACTAGGTGAAACATTGGCCGATGTGCCCTTGAGCAAGGCACTTAACCCTATATGCTCCTGTAAATCGCTCGGGATTACAGCGTCAGCTAAATGACTCAAATCTGACATTTGAAAGGTAGAATTTATTGAGATACAGCCGAGAGGAGGAAGCCACTAGAGGTTATTGAGATGCAGCCGAGAGGAGGAAGCCACTAGAGGTTATTGGAGATGCAGCCGAGAGGAGGAAGCCACTAGAGGTTATTGAGATGCAGCCGAGAGGAGGAAGCCCTACACTGATACTACACTGATACTACACTGGATCCATCTGAACCCAAATACACTGATAAAATCCCCCTGTCTGAGAGAGATTGACATGGTTATCAAATGTCAGCCCAGGGTAAGTCTACACAAACACAGACCTTTTTTTCAAGTGTTTTCTAAAATCCCTTATCGGAAAAAACAAATGGGGAAAAAAGGATTGGAACCTTCCTGTTGACCGCTCGGTTTATGGGATTATGACATGGCTCTATGAACAATTCTCGCTAATGACGTAACATTACAATTTCCAACCAAGTGGTTGAACCCTACGACAAATGCGTGGTGTTTGTCTTTCACATCTACAACCCTGGTTCACTCCACGCCCCGTCGTTCTTTGACAATATACAAGTGGACTCGTGTGCCACTATCACTCCCACCCAGGTGTATATAACACACCTGTCTTCACCTGAAAGAATGTTGCCCGCACCTTCCTTGCCGTTAGCTTTGTAGACACCTTTCTTCATCACGTCAATAACACCATGTATAGCCTACATAAGATTGTCATACACGTGACGTAGTTTGACGTAACATGTAATGACGGTTTCTGAACGTCCGTCGTTTAAGCCAAGCTTAAACAACGCTGTGTGGTCAGGGGACTGTCTTTAAGGACATGGGGAGAGAAAACATGTCCCCTTGTCACCAGGGTGTCTCAATATCCCCCTGTTCAGACATCAATCAGACCTGGCCAAGAGACTCATGCCCTCTCGGCTGCGCATTCTCAATAAACTTCTAGTGGCTGTCCTCCTCTCGGCTTGCATCTCCATAACCTCTAGTGGCTTCCTCCTCAGCTGCCATCTTCAATAACCTCTAGTGCTTCCTCCTCTCGGCTGCATCTCAATAACCTCTAGCTTCTCCTCTGCTGCATCTCAATAACCTCTAGTGGCTTCCTCCTCTCGGTGCATCTCAATAACCTCTAGTGGCTTCCTCCCTCTCGGCTGCATCTCAATAACCTCTAGTCCGCTTCCTCCTCTCGGCTGCATCCTCAATAACTTCATAGTGCTTCCTCCTCCGGCTGCATCTCAAAAACTCTAGTGGCTTCCTCCTCTCGGCTGCCATCTCAATAACCTCTAGTGGCTTCCTCCTCTAGGCTGCATTCTCAATAACCTCTAGTGCTTCCTCTCTCGGCTGCATCTCAAATAACCTCTAGTGGCTTCTCCTCTCGGCTGCATCTCAATAACCTCTAGTGGCTTCCTCCTCTCGTTGCATCTCCAATAACTCTCTAGTGGCTTCCTCCTCTCGGCTGCATCTCAATAACCTCTAGGTGGCTTCCCTCCTCTCGGCTGCATCTCAATAAACTCTAGTGGCTCTCCTCCTCTCCGGCTGCATCCCAATAACCTCTAGGCTTCCTCCTCTCGCTGCATCTCCAATAACCTCTAGTGGCTTCCTCCTCTCGCTTGCATCTCAATAACCTCTAGTGGCTTCCTCCTCTGCTGCATCTCAATAACCTCTAGTGAGCTTCCTCCTCCGGCTGCACTCCAATAACCTCTAGTGCTTCTCCTCTCGGCTGCATCTCAATAACTTCTTGGCTTCCTCCCTCGGAGGCATCTCAATAAACCTCTAGTGGCTTTCCTGCCTCTCGGCTGCATCTCCCAGAACCTCTATGTGGCTTCCTCCTCTCGGCTGCATCTCAATAACCTCTAGTGGCTTCCTCCTCTCGCTGCATCTCCAATAACCTCTAAGTGGCTTCCTCCTCTCGGCTGCATCTCAATAACCTCTAGTGGCTTCCTCCTCTCGGCTGCACCTCAATACCTCTAGTGCTTCCTCCTCTCGGCTGCATCTCAATAACCTCAGTGGCCTCCTCCTCTCGGCTGCATCTCCAATAACCTCTATGGTTTCCTCCCTAGGTTGCATCTCATACTCTATGCCTCCTCCTCGCTGCCCTCATAATTCTCTAGTTCTTCCTTCATTTCAACAACCTCTAGTGCTTCCTCCTCTCGCTGCATCTCAATAACCTCTAGTGGCTTCCTCCTCTCGCTGCATCTCAATAATCCTCTAGTGGCTTCCTCCTCTCGCGGCATCTCAATAACCCTAGTGGCTTCCTCCTCTCGGCTGCATCTCCAATAACCTCTAATGGCTTCCTCCTCTCGCTTGCATCTCCAATAACCTCTAGTGGCTTCCTCCTCTCGCTGCGCATTCTCAATAACTTCTCTAGTGCTTCCTCCTCTGCTGCATCTCAATAAACTTAGATCGGCTTCCTCCTCTCGGCCTGCAGCCAATAACTCCTAGT
>NW_019947797.1:11669-31396 GCF_002910315.2 Salvelinus sp. IW2-2015
AATAGACATGTGATGGATGTAGTTTTATGTTAGTCTTTACTAGGACATAGACAAGAATGATGTTGTAGTCATGTAATTGTACAGGAACATAGACAGATGAGTGCATTAGATGATGTAGTCATTACAGGACACAGACAGATGATGTTGTAGTACACTTTACAGGACACAGACAGATATGTTGTAGTCATTAACAGGACATAGACAGGATATGTTGTAGTCATTACAGGACATAGACAGATGATGTTGTAGTCATTACCAGGACATAGACAGATGATGTTGTAGTCATTACAGGACATAAGACAAGATGTGTTGTAGTCATTACAGGACACAGACAGATGATAGTTGTTAGTCATTACAGGACACAGACAGATGATGTTGTGTCATTACAGGACATAGACAGGTGATGTTGTAGGTCATTACAGGACACAGACAGATGATGGTGTAGTCATTTACAGACATAGACAGATGATGTTGTAGTCATTACAGGACACAGACATATGATGGATGTAGTCTTTACAGGACATAGACAGGTGATGTTTAGTCATTACAGGACACAGACAGATGATGTTGTAGTCTTTACAGGACATAGACAGATGATGTTGTAGTCATTACAGGACATTAGACAGGTGTGTTGTAGTCATTACAGGACATAGACAGATGATGTTGTAGTCATTACAGGACATAGTTAGACCTGTCGACTGTTAGTTTCTCAAACGGCTAGTAGGACCTGTCGACTGTTAGTTCTTCAAACGGCTAGTATGACCTGTCGACTGTTAGTTTCTCAAACGGCTAGTAGACCTGTCGACGTTAGCTTTCATACGCTGTGACCTGTCGACTGTTAGCTCTCAAACGGCTAGTAGACTGTCGACTGTTAGCTTCTCAAACAGCTAGTAGACCTGTCGACTGTTAGCTTCTCAAACGGCTATAGACCTGTCGTACTGTTAGCTTCTCAAACGAGCTAGTAGACCTGTCGACTGTGTTAGCTTCTCAAACGGCTAGTAGACCTGTCGACTGTTAGCTTCTCAACGGCTAGTAGACCTGTCGACTGTTAGCTTCTCAAACAGTGAGTAGACCTGTCGACTGTTAGCTCTCCATACAGCTATAGACCTGTCACTGTTACTTCTCAAACGGCTAGTAGACCTGTCGACTGTTAGCTTCTCCGCAAACGTGCTAAGTAAACCTTGTCGACTGTTCAGCTTCTCAAACGGCTAGTAGACCTGTCGACTGTTAGCTCTCAAACGGTAGTAGACCTGTCGACTGTTAGACTTCTCAAACGGCTAGTAGACCGATCGAACTGTTAGGCTTCTCAAAACGGCTAGATAGACCCGATCGACTGTTAGCTTATCTCAAACGGCTAGTAGACCCCGACTGTTAGCTTTTCTCAAACGGCAGTAGTAGGACCCGTCGACTGTTAGCTTCTCAAACGGCTAGTAGACCCGTCGACTGTTAGCTTCTCAAACGGCTAGTAGACCTGTCGACTGTTAGCTTCTCAAACGGCTAGTAGACCTTGTCGACTGTCTAAGCTTCTGCAAACGTAGTAGACCTGTCGACTGTTAGCTTCTCAAACGGCTAGTAGGACCTGTCGTGACTGTAGCTTCTCAAACGCTAGTAGAACCTGTCTGACTTAGTTTCTCAAACGGCTAGTAGACCTGTCGACTGTTAGCTTCTCAAACGGCTAGTAGACCATTGTCGACTGTTAGCTTCTCAAACGCTAGTAGACCTGTCGACTGTTAGCTTCTCAAACGGCTAGTAGACCTGTCGACTGTTAGCTTCTCAAACGGCTAGTAACCAGTGCGAGATGTATAGCTTCTCAAACGGCTAGTAGACCTGTGACTGTTAGCTTCTCAAACGGCTAGTAGACCTGTCGGTCGACTGTTAGCTTCTCAAACGGCTAGTAGACCTGTCGACTGTTAGCTTCTCAAACAGCTAGTAGACCTGTCGACTGTTAGCTTCTCAAACGGCGATGTTTTCAGGGACCCCTTTTTTATTGTTTTGTTTAATCAAAGAGTTAAAACAAACTATAGGCCGCGGAAGTAACATTCTAGCAATCGGATTAGTTTACAGCTGCTGCCGGTAAACAAAGAATAGGCTAACTCACCTGCCTGCGCAGGACATCAGGGATTTCCCTATGGCTCTTCCGACATTCAAGTGCTCCAGTCACCAACTAACTCCCAACTCTACTAAAGACAACAGTAGCTACGTTCCATTAACTCGTCCAGTGATTTTATTTTGTTGTTGACATTTACTAAGTTTGCATAGAAAGTAGATGCGACAATTTCCTGCCACAGTGTGTTTCCATTTAARCTTTTGTCAATAGGGGGCGCTGTTAGCAGTTCTTATTTTTTTGCCTCTCCAAATTAAACTGCCTCGTTATCAATTCTTGCTCGTACAATATGCATATTATTGTTATTATTGGATAGAAAACACTCTCTAGTTTCTATAACCGTTGGAATTATGTCTCTGAGTGGAACAGAACCCATTCTACAGCACTTTTCCTGACAGGGAATGAGATTTCAGAAATCTTGGCCTCTGGTCCCAGGTCAGTTTTAATGGCCCTGTGTAAGCTATGAGGATACAAACACTGCCTTCGCCTTCCTCTAGATGTCAGTAAGTGGTGACAATTTGAATGGAGTCGATTGCGCAATCAGGGCCTGTATAAAACAGAGAAGACCGGAAGGAGCATTCTTTCGGACCGTGKGTTTGACGCACAATGGACATGGGGACTGGCCTCTTTCCAAGCCTTGGTTTAGCCAGTAATATATCCCCGGTCATGTCTTTACTCGTTATAGGTGTTAAAAACATCATAAGGTAGTTAATTTAAACCGTTTTATAGCAATTTATATCCGTTTAGTGCGATTTTGAGGCATTTATTTGTGACTTCCTTCCATGAGCTGGGCACGTTTCCTGTACATACCGAACGTTAGTGGCAATTTCGACGGGACAAGAGGACATCTTTCGACCAAAAGACGATTAGACCGGAGAAAGGATACATTGCCCAAGATGCTGATGGAAGAACAGCTCAAAGTAAGCACTATTTATGATGATAAATCGCTGTTCTGTTGATAATTTTTAACGCATATCGCCATTTGTTTGTATAGCTTATCTTGGCGTACCGGTATTTGCACATTTTTAGAACATGTAATTCAGCGATTGCATTGAACTATTTTTGTTTCGATAGCTGTCCAACTTATATTTTTTTAGTCAAGTTTATGATAGAATCCATGAGGACAAGATCACTTGAAAGGATGGCGACGACATTTCAGGCTAGTTAGCTAGTATTTTCATTGTATAACCACGTGTTTGTATGGCTAATATGCCATTTTCGAACAAACTCTATATGTATGTTGTAATTGATGTTAGCAGGGGTGTCTCGGAAGAATTCTGAGAAGGTTAGTGAAAAATAATATATTTGGCGATGATAAGATACTCGCTCTTTTGGCTTGAATCAATGGTCGGTAGCGTTGGCTATGTGATGCTAATATAACGATTTATTGTGTTTTCGCTGTTAACACATTGAGAACTCTGAAATTTGTCTGAATTCACAGATCTGTGTCTTTCCATTGTGTGAGCTGTGTGGATTTTTTTAAGAATGTTTTATGATTATATTAGGTAATACACGTTGCTCTCTGTAATTATCTTTAGTCGAGTTGTGATGGTGGGTTGGCAATTGTAACTATGATTTATACTGAAATTATGCACATTTTTCTAACAAACACATCTATAAATAATATGTTTTCAGACTGTCATTGATGAGGTTTTTTCTTGGTTAGTGGCTATCATATCTTAGTTTGCCGAATTGGTGATAGCTACTGGTGGGAGAGAAAATGGTGGACAAAGAAAAATGTTGGTCTTTTGCTAACGTGTTTAGCTAATAGATTTACATATTGTGTCTTCCCTGTAAACATTTTAAAAATCTGAAATCGTGGCTTTATTCACAAGATCTGTATCTTTCATTAGGTGTCTTGGACTTGTGATTTAATGAATTTAGATGCTACTATTTAATTGTGACGCTATGGCTAGCTATGCTAATCAGTGTGGGGGGGGGGGGTGGGGTGATCCGGATCGGGTTTCTGAGCAGTAAAGTTTTAACTACCTTATGTCGATAAAACAGCTGGAAGTAATGACGTACAGCATTTATAGCGATAGGCTCTGCAGAAGTAGGGCATTTGAGCAGAGCTGTTGGCAGAGCGTGTTGAGCAGAGCTGTTGTCAAGAAGTTAGTTCGTCTTTAAATAGGACCTCTCGCCCTCACCTACTGTCAACTAATCTTTTAATGTGGAGCTACTGAAGCTGGCTAACTGAACAACCCACCTGGGCAGAGGGCCAACCCACCCTGGGCCAGAGGGCCAACACCTGGGCCAGAGGGCCACCCACCTGGGCCAGAGGGCCAACCACCCTGGGCCAGAGAGCCCCACCTGGGCCAGAGGGCCAACCACCCTGGGCAAGGCCACCCACCTGGGCAGAGGGCCAACCCCACCCTGGGCCAGAGGCCAACCACTGGCAGGAGACCCCTGGGCAGAGGCAACACTGGCCAGTGGCCAACAACCTGGGCAGAGGCAACCACCTGGGCCAGAGGGCCAACCACTACCCACCTGGGCAGAGGGCCAACCACCTGGGCAGAGGCCAACCACCCTGGGCCAGAGCAAACCGGCACCGCAGTGGAACAACCACCTACATACCTCAGCCAGTGGACCAGCCCACCCTACCCACCCTCAGCCAGTGACCAGCCCACCCTTGCCTAAATATGACCCCCCAGGAAGAAGAAGGAGTTGCAGTGACACCAGACAGGCCCCAAACTGTCCCCAGTTTAGAATATGTTAACTTAGAGGTTTAAAATAAACCGTTACAAAATAAATGATCTAATTGTCAAACAGCTGCTCTACAAATACTGGACTGACACAGAATAACATATCCTTATAAAACGGTTAATAGAAAGCAATAGGTTACAGCATGGAAAACGTTCCATACAGCCGTAATAAAACAAAACGTTTAGGTTACTTCTATATAAACGATTCAATGCAAAGCAATAGGCTAAGCAATGGAAAACGTCCATACAGCCGTAATAAACAAAAACGTTTAGGTTACTTCTATATAAAACGATTCATGCAAAGCAATAGGCTACAGCAATGGAAAACGTCCCATACAGCCGTAATATAAACAAAACGTTTAGGTTACTTCTATAAACGATTCAATGCAAGCAATAGGCTACAGCAATGGAAAACGTTGCACTAGGCTAACTGAAACAAAACGTTTAGGCTACTTGGAATATTGAACGGAATTATTTTTTAAGTAAACTACATGTGTTTTTAGGTTAGTAAGCCAACCGCAAACATACGAAAATATTAACGCAATGTTGCGTTATTACAACCTGCTTAACTTCTGTCAACTGGAATAGGCAACGCGCAACCGGTCCATCTTGTCAGCTCATGCACCTAAAATTAAGCTTTTTGAAGCAAGTAGCTTAAAGGAAAGTGACTTACTCATGTCCGAACGAACAGTTTACAAGAATAAATGAAGTCGCGCTTCTTCTCATGTCAAAAGTTTGGATAGAAGTCTTCCAGCGGATCCATGTCACTCTCGACAGCTGCATCGCGAAACCGAGACGGGAGCTCCGACAGTTGAGTCTTGACGTGTTTCATTGGCCAAGGTGCATAAAGATGCGCCTCATGTACTTTACACAAATCAGGGCGGTATAATGTAGGGGCTTACTGGGGCTTGAAGGTCTGGGCCCACAGGCCTGTGGGAAGCATAAAGACAGCAACATACAAATGAATATATACAGTATATATTATGTATGTAGCTTATATACTCCCGTCAAGAGTTTTAGACACCTACTCATTCAAAGGTTTTTCTTTATTTTTTTAAACTATTTTCTACATCGTATAAATAGTGAGAGATCAGAACTATGAAATAAAACATATGGATCATGTAGAACCCCAAAAAATATTAAACAAATCAAAATATATTTTATATTTGAGATTCTTCAATCAGATACCCTTTGCCTTGATGACAGCTTTACAAAATAAAATATATACAGGATATATTATGTATGTAGTATATATTAACATGTTTTACTGCATCTGCCACCACAGAAAGACTCTCAATGAGTGTAGGCAGTCTAATCATCAGGATGGGGGAGGAGCAGGTAAGGGCTCACGTTGGTAACTGGGATTAACACATGTTAGTAACTGGGTGAAACAGTTGTAACTGGGGATAACATGTTGTAATGGGTGATTAACACCGTTGGTAAACTGGGTGATTAACACATGTTAGTAACTGGGTGATTAACAATGTGTGTAACTGTGTAACTGTAACACACACGTTGGTAACTGGGGGTGATAAACCCGTGAACTGGTGATAACACGTTGTCAACTTAGAGGGTGATTAAGACACGTTGGTACTGGGTGATTAACACATGTTAACTGGTGATTAACCACACGTTAGTAACTGGGTGATTAACACACTTAGTAACTGGGTGGATTAACACACGGTTGGTAACTGGGTGTTAACACTGTAGTAATGGATTAACAACGTGTGGGTGATAACGTTAGAATGTATACACACTTAACTGTGATTTAACACTGGTATGGATTATACATGTGTAATGGGTGATTAACGTAGCACGGATTTCACGTAAACTTGGTGAACAGTATGGGTATAAACACGTTGTAACTGGGTGATTACACACTGGTAACTGGGTGATACACACGTTGTAACTGGGTGATTAACACACGTTGGTAACTGGGTGATTACACACGTTGTAACTGGTGATTAACACAGTAGTAACTGGTGATTAAACACTTAACTGTGTATAGTAACTGGGTGATTAACATACTTTTGTAATGACTACCTCATACTCTGTACACACACATAGAATTATCTGTAAGGTCCCTCAGTCGAGCAGTGAATTTCAAACGAAGATTCACCACAAAGACCAGGGAGGTTTTCCAATGTTTCGCAAAGAAGTGAGTATAGTCTAATGATACTGTGGATGATGTACTAACCCACCCAGTCGTTCTTCTGAACTGAGCTGCAGGGCAGGAAGGAAACTGCTCAGGGACGTCACCATGAGGCCATTTGTCACGTTGGTATTAAGGATCGGGAGACAGGCGCAGGAATGCGTAATAGGAGTTTTTATTTCTCAAATTACAGCGTGCCGTGTAAAGGCACGGGAACGAAGACAAACAAACGTCACAAAACACAGGGTTGAAAGAGCGAGGAGTACCTCCAATAATACACACGGACGAGACCCGTAACCATCTGCACATATACGTGGCACGAAAGCCCAAAACAACATCGGACAGGTACTCACACGAACAACAGACATAATAACAATAATGCAGGACAACGGTAACAAAGGGCACACTTATACAATTAGTAATCAAAGGGAATAGAGACAGGTGTGTATGGAATAGAGACCAGGTGTGTAATTGGAATAGAGACCAGGTGTGTAATGGGAATAGAGACAGGTGGTGTAATGGGAATAGAGACCAGGTGTGTATGGATAGAGACCCAGGTGTGTAACGGGAATAGAGACAGGGTGTGTAATGGGAATAGAGACAGGTGTGTTGGGAATAGGCCAGGTTATGGGAATGAGACCAGGTGTGTAGGGAATAGAGACCAGGTGTGTAATGGGTATAGAGACAGGTGTGATGGGAATAGAGACAGGTGTGTAATGGGAATACGAGGACCAGGTTGTGTAATGGGAAGAGCAGGTGTGAATGGAATAGAGAACAGGTGTGTAATGGGAATAGGAACCAGGTGTGTAATGGGAACAGAGACCAGGTTGTAATGGGAATAGAGACAGGTGTGTGTAATGGAACAGAGACCAGGTGTGTGTGATCACAGTTCCAGAGGGATCCGTGACACCATTGGTGATTTTAAAACAGTTCCAGAGTTCAATATCTGTGATGGGAGAAAACTGAGGATGGATCAACAACATGTAGTGACTCCATAATAACGACTTAAATGACAGAGTGAAAGAAGAATACAAATATACAGAATAAAAATATTCTAAAAACATGCATATTTCTGCAACAAGGCATTAAATTAATACTGAAGAAAAAAAACACGAAAAGGAATGTACTTTTTGGCATAAATGCAAAGCCTCATGTTTGGAGCAAATCCAACACAACACGGAGTAACTGCCTCCTTATTTTCAAGCATGTGTGGTGGCTGCATCATGGTATGGGTATGCTTGTCATCAGCAAATACTGGGGAGTTTTTCAGGATAAAAGAAAAGGGATGTAGCTAAGCACAGAAAAATCCTAAAGAAAAATCTTCTTCAGTCTGCTTTACACCAGACACTGGGAGAGGAATTCACCTTTCAGCAGGACAATAACCTACAACACAAGGCAAGTGTTCCTGAGTGGCCAAGTTACCGTTTTGACTTAAATCTGCTTGAAAATCTATGGCAAGACTTGACATTTGCTGTTTAGCCATGATCCCCCAGCATCTTGACAGAACTTGAACATTTTTGAAAAGAAAAATAGGCAAATATTGTACAATCCAGTTGTGCAAAGCTCTTATGAAACTCAACGGCTGTAATCGCTGCCAAATGTGTTTCTAACATGTATTGACTCAAGTGTAAAAGAAAAATGCTATCTAGAACCTTTAAGCGTTCTTTGGCTGTCCCCACAGGAGAACCTTTTGAATAATCATTTTTGGTTCCAGATAGAGCCCTTTTTGGTTCCATGTAGAACCCCTTTGGGTTCCATGTAGAACCCTTTCTACAGAGGGTTCTACATGGAACCCAAAGGGGTAATACCTGGAACCCAAATGGGTTCTACGTGGAACCAAAAAGGGTTCTACATGGAACCAAAAAGGGTTCTGCATGGAACCAAAAAGGGTTCTTCTATGGGGACAGCCGGAGAACCCTTTTTGAACCCATTTTTATAAGAGTGTATTTATCTATTCAAGGTAGATTAGTATTTTATTTTCATTAATCTTTCAAAAAAAAAAAATGAATTTTTCTTCCACTTTGACATTACAGAGTATTTTGTGTAGATCGTTGACAAAAATGTTACAATTAAATAAGTGTTAATCCTGCGTTGTAACACAATAAAATATGATGAAATCCCAGGGGGGTGTAGACCTTCTATAGACTGTATGTTTAGTGGACTTTACCAGATAGAATATTTTCTTTGGTTTTAACTGTGAAGATTAGGAAACACACGAATTCCCGTCTTGGCAGCAGCTAATGGGGATCCCTAATAAATACACACAAATACAAAATTAATTCCTTGGCAGCAGCTAATGGGGATCCATAATAGACACACAAATACAAATTCCTGTCTTGACAGCAGCTAATGGGGATCCCTAATAAATACACTTAACATGTTAATAGAACACATGAACCTGTAAATAGAACACATGAACCTGTAAATAGAGCACATTAAGTGTAAATAGAACACATGAACCTGTAAATAGAACACATTACATGTAAATAGAACACATGAACCTGTAAATAGAACACATGAACCTGTAAATAGAACATATTAAGTGTAAATAGAACACATGAACCTGTAAATAGAACACATTAAATGTAAATAGAACGCATGAACCTGTAAATAGAACACATTAANGTAACTGGGTGATTAACACACGTTAGTAACTGGGTGATTAACACATGTTAGTAACTGGGTGATTAACATTCTTTTATAATGGCTACCTCATCTCTGTACCCTACACATACAATTATCTGTTAGATCCCTCAGTCGAGCAGTGAATTTCAAACGAAGATTCCACCACAAAGACCAGGGAGGTTTTCCAATGTCTCGCAAAGAAGGAGTATAGTATAGTATAATATAGTATAGTATAGTATAATATGATATAGTATAGTATAATATAGTATAATATAGTATAATATAGTATAGTATAGTATAGTATAGTATAGTATAGTATAATGATACTGTGGATGATGTACTAAACCCACCCAGTCGTTCTTCTGAACTGAGCTGCAGGACAGGAAGGAAACTGCTCAGGGATGTCACCATGAGGCCATTTGTCATGTTGGTATTAAGGGTCGGGAGACAGGCGCAGGAATGCGTAATTGGAGTTTTTATTTAGCCCAAATTACAGCGTGCCGTGTAAAGGCACGGGGACGAAGACCAAACAAACACGTACACGAAACACAGGGTTGAAAGAGCGAGGAGTACCTCCAATAAATACACACGGGACGAGACCAGTAACCATCTGCACAATATACGTGGCACGAAAGCTCAAAACAACATACGAAAGGTACTCACACGAACCAACAGACAATGTAACAATAATTGACAGGACAAAGGGCACACTTATACAATTAGTAATCAATGGGAATAGAGACCAGGTGTGCGTGATGACAGTTCCGGAGGGATCCGTGACACCATTGGTGATTTTAAAACAGTTACAGAGTTCAATGTCTGTGATGGGAGAAAACTGAGGATGGATCAACAACATTGTAGTGACTCCATAATAACGACTTAAATGACAGAGTGAAAAGAAGAATACAAATATACAGAATAAAAATATTCCAAAACATGCATCTTATATGCAACAAGGCATTACAGTAATACTGTAAAAAACACAGCAAAGGAATACAGTTTTTGGCATAAATGTAAAGCCTTTTGTTTGGGGCAAATCCAACACGTCACTGAGTAGTTTTTTTGGGGTTTTGTAGTTTTCTATTCAATGCCATTACAGTATCCATTGACTTAGGACTCAAATTGCAGTTTCTATAACTTCCACTAGATGTCAACAGTCTTTAGAAATTGTTTCAGGCTTGTAACCTGAAAAATGAGGAAGTAAGAGCAGTCTGAATGAGTGGACGCTAAAGTGTCACAGAGCTTTTTCATGCGCACAACCGAGAGAGTGCCTTTCTTGTTTACATTTTATATTGACAACGTTATTGTCCGGTTGAAATATTATCGATTATTTAGGCTAAAAACAACCTGAGGATTGAATATAAACATCGTTTGACATGTTTCTATGAACTTTACGGATACAATTTGGATTTGTTTGTCTTCCTGTTTTGACTGCGTTTGAGCCTGTGGATTACTGAAGAAAACACGTGAACAAAACTGAGGTTTTTGGGTATAAAGAGACTTTATCAAACAAAAGGAACATTTTGAGTAAATGAATGTCTGCTGAGTGCAACCATATGAAGATCATCAAAGGTAAGCGATTAATTGTATCTCTATTTCTAAATTGTGTAACTGTTCTACCTGGCTGGCTACTGTTTGTAATGATTTGTCTAGTAGGCTATGTTCTCAAATAATCYTAAGGTAAGCTTTCGCCGTAAAGCATTTTTTAAATCTGACACCGTGGTTGGATTCACAAGAAGTTAATCTTTAAACCTATGTGAAATATGTTTTGTTTTCTGAATTTTTATAATTAGTATTTCTGTATTTGAATTTGGTGCCCAGCAGTTTCACTGGCTGTTAAACAAGTGGGACGCTAACGTCTCACGTGCCCAAGAGAGGTTAACACACGGGACGAGACCCGTGATCATCTGCTGTCAGGCGGGGGGTGTAGCTGGTGCATGAAGTGCAGGAGAGCAGAGATGAGTGAACAACGCACTTTACTTAATAAGAAATAGCACAAATAACAATACCAATGTGTGAACAATAACGGTACCACAAAGCACGGGTGAAAACAACCGGAAACGTACCGACCTGAACAACAAACAATCACACACAAAGACAGGCGGGAAACAGAGGGTTAAATACATAATTGGGAAATAACAACCAGGTGTGTGGGAAACAAAGACAAAACCAATGGAAAATGAAAAGTGGATCGGCAATTGCTAGAAAACAGGCGACGTCGACCGCCGAGCGTCGCCCGAACAAGGAGAGGAACCGACTTCGGCGGAAGTCGTAACATCTGCACAATACACGTGGCACGAAAGCCCAAAACAACATAGCACAGGTACTCACACGAACCAACAGACAATGTAACAGTAATCTCCAGGACAACGGTGAACAAAGGGCACACTTATACAAGTACTAATCAATGGGAATAGAGACCAGGTGTGCGTAATGACAGTTCCGGAGGAATCCGTGACACCATTGGTGAATTAAAAACAGTTACAGAGTTCAATGTCTGTGATGGAAGAAAACTGAGGATGGATCAACAACATTGTAGTGACTCCATAATAACGACTAAAACGACAGAGTGAAAAGAAGAATACAAATATACAGAATAAAAATATTCTAAAACATGCATATTTCTGCAACAAGGCATTAAATTAATACTGAAGAAAAAAAACACGGAAAAGGAATGTACTTTTTGGCATAAATGCAAAGCCTCATGTTTGGAGCAAATCCAACACAACACGGAGTAACTGCCTCCTTATTTTCAAGCATGGTGGTGGCTGCATCATGGTATGGGTATGCTTGTCATCAGCAAATACTGGGGAGTTTTTCAGGATAAAAAGAAATGGGATGTAGCTAAGCACAGACAAAATCCTAAAGAAAAATCTTCTTCAGTCTGCTTTACACCAGACACTGGGAGAGGAATTCACCTTTCAGCAGGACAATAACCTACAACACAAGGCCAAGTGTTCCTGGGTGGCCAAGTTACCGTTTTGACTTAAATCTGCTTGAAAATCTATGGCAAGACTTGACATTTGTGTTTAGCCATGATCACCCCAGCATCTTACAGAACTTGAAATTTTTTGAAAAGAAAAATAGGCAAATATTGTACATCAGTTGTGCAAAGCTCTTATGAAACTCAACGGCTGTAATCGCTGCCAATGTGTTTTCTAACATGTATTGACTCAGTGTAAAGAAGAAAAATGCTATCTAGAATCTTTAAGCGTTCTTTGGCTGTCCCCACAGAGAACCTTTTGACATAATCATTTTTGGTTTCCAGATAGAGCCCCTTTTTGGTTCCATGTAGAACCCCTTTGGGTTCCATGTAGAACCCTTTCTACAGAGGGTTCTACATGGACCAAAGGGGTAATACCTGGAACCCAAATGGGTTCCTAACGTGGAACAAAAAGGGTTCTACATGGAACCAAAAAGGGTTCTGCATGGAACCAAAAAGGGTTCTTCTATGGGACAGCCGGAGAACCCTTTTTGAACCCATTTTTATAAGAGTGTATTTAATTTCTATTGCACAGGGTAGATTAGTTTGTTTATTTTCATTAATCTTTCAAAAAAAACAAAAATGAATTTTTCTTCACTTTGACATTACATCCCGTAGTTATATGTGTTGTGATACAGAGCAAAACTTTTTTTAATGAATATAAGTTTGTGATTGCGGAGGTTGTGCAAAGAGACATGCGTTGATTTGTCAAGTAAGTGCTCTCCACCATGTGAAAAGCGGTTAGATCAAACACGCGCGAGAATACTAAAATAGGTAGAGAGAGACTTGAAGATAGCCCATAGGGGGTTTTTGTGTAAGGACCTTCTCACCCTGGGGAGGAGCCCTCCAGGACTGTAATGTTAGGTTTGGTTATTTAGACAGAGAGATCATACGGTGGGCTGGTGTATTCGTTTTTTGTGTGTTTTATCTTCACCTATAACTGATCCGATGGGGGACCTGGAAGGCGTCCAGGAAAGTCCAAAGAGATCCAGTTTGCACCCACACGGAATGGACGGTCGCTCGTCTTTTGGCCCGAGGCGAGTCCCAGTCTATAATAAAGTAGGGGCGATTCTGAGGCCTAATCAAAATGAGTTGCGATTTTCGAACACATACTGATCCATGGGATAGTACCAATTAAATTGATACTATTATGTGCAGCATGCTCTATAGTTGTGGGTGATCCTTTTTTGTCCCCCATGGATTAGTAGAGGACACAGGCGCATCTCCGCTAGAGTAGTCAACATAATTGCAGTATGGTCTTCAGATCATCTTAGTTGGAAGTCTGATTTAGGTGTGCGGAGTTGCGGCTAAAATTAAATTGGAGAGGGTCCTAACTGGGTTAATCATTCTTTGCTTATAGGTGAAGACAACACAATTGGAATTGTACCTGGTAATAGATTCCTTAGATTATACATCAACTCGAACTTGTTTATTATAATCACCGAGGTCAACGATAGAGGTCGGAAAATTGTAGAAGAACACAGAACCAACGTGTTTAAATAGAACCTACAATTATCCTGTACAAATATGCGACGACCACTCAGTGGAGCCAAGCCTGATTAAAAGATCAGAAGCAGTGCACGTCGACACAAGTTTTACACATTTGCGTGGTATAAATAGAACATATTAAACAAGCTCGGTTAAATAGCAGTACACAATCAACCGCAATAGATAGTAAATCTATAGAATAACACAATAAGTAATGATTGGTAGATGACTCAAAGTAGACAAGCGTATAGGAGAAGGTCAATGATGGAACTAGAATAACTATTGAGGCCTTAGTAAAGATGATACACGATGAATACATGTTAAACTAGATCTAACCGCAATATAAATCGATCTTAAGGAATGTAGGGTGGATGAGTGCCGAATCGCGATGAAAAGCTGTAAGCTATTGTAGTAGTGACACATTAAAACTGATGAAAATATAACAGAAACACAATAATGGGGGATTGAAGGTAGGTAGTTGGTTTTTTGGGCCCCCTATTTTAACAGATGGCGTGATCACAATCGCATGACGCTAGTAGATATTCGGAAACACTTAAATGTAATAAAATGTAGACTGTTCTTGAACAAACATGACAATGATGCTTACCATGATATTATAAGTGGGGGAACCAGAATGTAAAATGATATAAATAAGATCTCCAACTTCAACGCTGACTATGTTGTATAACTTTGCACATTCCGTTGTTTAACTAGAAAACATTTAACAGTGTCATAATTGAGAGAGCAATAGAGCAACTGAAGCCTGTAAATAAGCAGGACACATATGAAAGTGTAAAAGCTGGCGAAAAATTAGATGAGGTGGTTCTCTTTGGCTGTTTGGAGACGCGAGAGAATGTAACAGTTGGGGTATGCTCGGAATTGCTACGTGCGCGGATTGCGGCGCATGCACACATTGGAGTTGGGCAGGTGGAGTGGTTTGCTCATTATAGTAGACATCTTCAAGTGAATACCAACAGTGAGCTTGACGTTTTAATGGTTCGGTTACACTCTTTCTTACAATCCTTAGTAAAGAATATTGGTGGACAAAGATCTCTGGCAAAGTTCACATGCGCAAGCAAAGGCAATCTGAGAGGGTGGAACCTACTTTGGGTGACGGAACACCGTTCAAACTTGGTTGTGAGGTGAACCAGCCAGCTAGAAGTGGGAGGAGGGCTTCAGTGGCAGGTCGCAAGTGGACTCGGGTAGGATTTGAGATCACACATGCTGCGCTCGCAGATTTATACAGAGCTACTCTCTGTTGAGACTAGACAAGGACACGCATTGAGCCACTGTGATTCACAAAATCTTGCACCGTCAAAAATAGATCTTTGGCTGAAGTAAAAGAAGGTGTGGAGGCCCTTATTTTTGATGACATCGTTGCTGATTGTGTGAGCTATGTACCAGCCTTTCTAATAGCTTATTTTTCGAACACCATGGGTCTATACATGATATCGGTGAGAGGCTTACGCTGCTAGTCGGGTGGTTTATGATATGTTGCAATTTTGAGTGCCGAAGGTTTTACCTTTAGTGGTCTTTGTTTTCCAGGGTCCAGCGCACGAACTATGGCTCGAGATGGACTAAAGTTGCAAAATCAGGTCTAGTATAGAGTAATTTAAAGTACTTCGATCAAGCAAGAGAGGGAACCCCACTAGAAGAAAAGTTTAGACACATGAAACTGCATTCTTGGCTAATGGAGATACATGTGGCGGACATGCACATTCCGGCAACAGAGTTGCCATGGCTCAAGGTCCACCGTATATGCATCACCATGCGCGCACCCACCTTAGCGGATGGAACTTCGACTGTTTTAAAGCAACTCATTTACAACTCACGACAACTCGGCTCGCAAGGAGAGCAACTGATCAGAACAGACTGCCCGTCAGAGAAGGCACTCACACACGCTGATCTCACGGCTCAAACCAAATCAACAGACCCACGCCCAACTAGTTGACTACTGCGATAGTGCGGGTATTACCTTGACGCCACTCCACAGAAGGACGACAACTCAGCGAGAAGCTACACTTTTAGCTAGCGTACAGCGAACTGCACTAGTGTCACTGGGGCCAACGACGCTATTATCGGCTGTGCCCCCCTGACTCCCACATTTAACTGTAAGTGCATCTCGCTCAAACTACGGCATTCTTGTTACGCCACAGGCCACACCCAGACACACCCGCCACCACTTCCAGACCAGCAGCGTCGAGCAGAAGCTGACGCTGGTAGATCACTACGTGATCACGAACCAACAGACATTACGACGTTCCCCTGTAAAATTCGGGACGCTTGTACACTGACTATACATGTCTACTAGAGATAGCGACGTTGATACACATCAAGCAAAAGGCGAGACCACATGAGAAACTGATTTTTGACACTATCACTCAAAGACAGCCCTTCACGTAACAGGGATACTTGAGCGACTACCCATCCTATAGAAACAGCGGAGCCAATCACGCTACCACTTCTTTAGCGCAGTGGGAACATGTATTCGCCACATAGTGAATAACATCGGGGATATCTTTTTCTGGTTTATCGGAGCAAATATGGCGTAAAGTCCACATGAGTGGGGATAGCACGAGCTCCTCGAGTCATAGCAACCTTAATTGAGATACGCAAACGTGATGTGGATGTGGGTGGTACAACCTTGCCACTCCCACTCGAATAGGACAAACAACAACGCGCGAACATAACTTCCAGTTTCTGTGGCCTAGCAAAAAAGATATCCTGTAGATTTCTAATCAGAACGCCACAATCGTTAGCCATCTTGCACCACACAACAACAGACACACATCTGACATTACGTTTTTTTTCAGCTCTTCTAATTTCCCAAAAGTAGTTTGAATAGTCTTTGAAATAGTTCACTTTGGGACAAATTGTACATTGTTTGTATCCAACATGTTCGAATCTAAGATATAATGCGGGTAAAAAATCTGACATAGAACACACATATTCACGCCAGTTCATGAAAATACATCTTCAGTTCTCTGTTTATTCATCAAACCATTGTTGTCCATTTAGCGAGACCTAAAAAGTAACAAGCCCAGACAGACTAGAACTAACAAATAAACGACAGGTGGCGCACACTCACGCAAAAGGAACATTTCATTTCAAAACATCAGAACTATGCGACTGAGGAACGGAATTTTTGACGCAAAAGTCTGTTTAATCTGCTCCACTCCTGCCTCAGATATGCGCTGAGAGGTATAAATATGGATTATGTGGAATTACCCTCTTATGAGTTATTTGTCAATTCTATGTTGGCAAGGTAATCCCTAGGTGTGATGTCGCTTATCACAGCCATTCTATTAGAGAGAGGGGGAAGAGGGGGGAGAGGGGAGATGCAGGAGAAAGAGGAAAAGAAGAGAGGGGGAGAGAGAGGAGAGAAGGAGGTGGGGGATTCAGGGATAAGAGGGATAGAGAGAGGGGGAGAGGGAGGGGGAGAGAGAGGAGAGAAGGAGGTGGGGAGGTTCAGGGAGAAAGAGGGATAGAGGGAGGGGGAAGAAGAAGGGATAGAGAGAGGATAGAGGGAGGGGGAGAGGGGAGAAGGAGGTGGGGAGGTTCAGGGAGAAAGAGGGATAGATGGAGGGGAGAAAGAGGGATAGAGAGAGGGATAGAGGGAGGGGGAGAGAGGAGAGAAGGAGTGGGAGGTTCAGGGAGAAAGAGGGATAGAGGGAGGGGGATAAAGGGGGGTAAAGAGGGTGGAAGAGAGAGAGGAGAGAAGGAGGTGGGGTGGGGGTGTCTGCAGAACTCCAGTCCTTCATCTCCAACTCCAGTCCTTCATCTCCAACTGGCTCCAGCTGTGACACAGCGCTCGCTCTCTCTCCCTTACTCTCACTCTCTGTCGTTCTCTCACTCTCTCTCTCTCTCTCTCTCTCTTTCTCTCTCTCTCTGTCTCTCACTCTCTCTCTCTTTCTCTCTCTCTCTCTGTCTCTCACTCTGTCGTTCTCACTCTCTCTCTCTCTCTTTCTCTCTCTCTCTTTCTCCCCCCCTCTCTCTCTCTGCCACTCTGGCTCCGATAGAAACTAGAGCACTACATCATCATCATCATCATCATCATAATCGTCCTCTCCTCTAGACGCATCAAAGTTCACGTCGCACCAAAACACAGGTGCTTTGCAGCGCGAGACCGTCGACAACCGGGTAAAAAGACTGTCCCATTTAACCGATCTGATCTGAAACCTTTTTACATCAACAGTTGTTGTTATTATTAATGTGAGTAGATAGACTATAGATACGGTCGTTATCATGTCTGACTGCAGGAGGCAGTGGAACCGGGAGAACGAGCTGCCGGTCTACCTGGCAGGAACGYTTACAACCGGGCCGAACCAACGGAAATCCTACGGGATGTTTTCCTCGGCGGATGGCGCCTGCGACAGTAAGACTGTAGACTGTGATAACTTTTCCGCGGGAAGGAGAGGAACCAGGACTCCCAGGAGCGTCAGCCGGYACAGYCTCCTCGACCACTCCGACGGCGACGTTCRTGAGACGGCTAGTGAGGCCAGRGAGGTCCGGGGGTTCGGTTCTCAGGTCAGCTCACCCGGGGAGAGAGAGGYTGTGAGYCCGGGMGTGGAGATTGAGTACCCGGCAGGGAGGCAGTGTCACTCCGGTCAGAAGAATGGAAAGGTAGGGGAAAAGTGATTTCTCTCGCCTGTGTTCATGTTGACTAAAAGTAGGGCAGATCGCTTGTGGATGATACATGTGTAGCTTACTCTGTTCTGCACTGCAGTGACGTCAGCTAGGCTGTTCCTAAAATAGGCTACGCTGATTTCTCTAGGCTGCCCCATATCACCTGAACCGGTGACGGCCAGGTGGGCTATTAGGCTACGCGTGGTGATGAATTGAACAGCGCCGTTTTGACAGCTATCCCAGCTTCTGTCACACACACACACACACGGAACATCGCGGCTGCTCTGACTGCACTGCACGCGAAGACAAAAGGAGGTACTGCAGCCAGAGCGTTCCTTCTGCCTCTGAGTTCACTGGCTGCGGGAAAAGAGAGAGAGAGAGAGAGAGAGAGCATGTCCGGTACCGACCACCAGGGGAATGGTATCCCCCACGTTCCGGTAAGACTCCCACCGTGCGGGGCTGGCAGCCGGACGGGCTGGCTGGCTGTCTAGCGCGGAATAGCCATTGTGTTCGGTCAATAGAAGAACAAACGGCGCTGTCCATTTCAGTACTACATTCTTAGCCTCAACTTGTCGCCGCTGGGGGTTCCTAGGTCGACTATAGGCTGACAAAAAAGGAGCTAGTTTTTGTCTTATATTCTGTTCTACAGAGGAAACAATGATTGTAGCCCAGACTAAAGGAATGCTGAGGTTGTTGAGGGCGACAGGGCGGTACTGCTGCTGCTACCAAGCTGTAGCCTRMGCTAGATAAATCCCTGCTCCTGATACCGTTGGCGAGGATTACATTCTTAGTGTCGCCGGATGATAGCAAGCAGTTTGAGTAGAAGGCCTGTGTGTGATGTCCGCCCGGGCCCAGTCTCCCCCATGTCAGACAGGCCGCATAATGATACACCCCAATCGCTGAGGTCATTTTTGACCATTTCTGCCGCGACGTGTCAAGTCAATGCGTCTGTTCTCTGCCCTGTTTCTATCTGACATGGTTGAGTTGTTATCAGGGATTTACACTGAGTGATAATCTGACGTTGTATGTAGTGCTGCAGGTTGGAAG
>NW_019947798.1:0-2340 GCF_002910315.2 Salvelinus sp. IW2-2015
GAAGGGTGAGAGAAGCAGGGGGAGGGAGTTGAAGGCTATGGGTGAGGGGGAGAAAAGTTTGGCGAGAGGGAGAGAGGGGTTAGGGAAAGGGGAGCAAGAGGGGTGAGAGAAGTGAGAGGGTGTGTCTGAAACTAAAAATGACATCATTTTTACATCATCACCTCGAACAAGTGATTCACTCTCTCTCTGTTTTTATTTGTTCCCTTCCTTCCATTTCTCCCTGCCTCTCTCTCTCTCTCTATCTCTCTCTCTCTCTCTCGCTCTCTCTCTATCTCTCTCTCGCTCTCAGGTTCTCTCATTGTAACAGTGGAAGACCCTATCCCTCCTCCCCCCATCTCCTCTTCGTCCTCTTCTTTCTCCTCTTCTTCCGCAGACAGTTGGTCAGCTGAGAGCTCCCGCCCCCGAGGCTCGGTACCCAATCGGAATCCTCGAATCCCACCTCGTACCGACCTGCCCCTCGACACCCAGTCACCCTTTGTATGGAGGAGGGGCGAGCTCACTGAGTGTACTGCTTCCTGTGGCAAAGGTCAGAGTTAAAAAAATACTTGGACTGTGGGTATGTATGTGTATATGTGTGTGTGTTTGGGCGTGCATGTGCATGTGTGTGCCTATAATCATAGTTCGCTGTGTGTAGAATTTTCCTCCTGATACAGTTCTAGGTTCAGCAAAATGCTCCCAAATCCTGACCTWTACCATAAGGAGGGAAAACACAAAACTGGCCTTAGATCAGTGTCTAATGGCAACAACTTCATCATACTTCTCAGYGGCTTGCTGTGTTACATCTCCCTCTTGTGGTTATTCAAGGGAAGTGGAACACTGTTGAACTGAAACAGTGATTTCCTTGGAGCTGTTAGAATGAGACAGTTTATGGGTGCGTTTGTGTGGTAAGACTAAAGCAACCGACTGTAGCTGAAAGTGGAGAAGTGAMGTCGGGGGAGGTGCGTCTGCTACAGCAGAAAGGGGAACAGCAAGGCTCAGTGRAACATGGCAGGGTTCATTGTTTATAAAAGCTTTTCTTTGTCATGTCGATCCCCAWATCACACAATCACAAACTCTAAATATATGTGTGTAAATTGTACTATCAATTGGGGAGAGAGAGACTCAAATATCACATTCATTTGTACATATCCACTGTATACATATGAATCCCTGCAGAGAGGAAGAGGCGAAGCGATCYAATTTACTCTACCCAAAATCTGTCCACGTGAGATAAGCTCTTATTTGTATCGAGGTCTATGAGAGAGTGTCGAATTAAGTGAGGCTTATTTAATAGAAWACAAGTTTCATGATGTTTATGTTTAAGCTGTTACAAATGTACTAATATAAGTGGATGCACATTAGTTGTGCCTGTTATTCACACGCATATCTGCCCTCTCATTGGCTTGAATGGTCCCACCTGATCTCGCCTGCCTTCAAATCATTAAGGACAGTATTTCCATTGTTAGAGCGGTCACTCGACTATCTTGTCAATATAATAGATCATCTTTGAAAGCGGCAAAGTTGCTTCCTGTTTCAGTCCCGTTTTTGGTCCCGTTCGCATGGGTCAAACAAAAGCCCTCTAATGATTGGTTGACGATAGAGCCTCCCACAATGCAGGAGATGGCTGCAGGCTGCTGCTGGTAAGGAGCAACTGCAGAAGATTGAAGTCACTGCAGTCAAAACTTCATGACCTTCGATCACATATAGTGATTGTAGAGGTCATGTAGTTGACATGTAGGCATCAAGTCTGACCATTTTTATCCCAATAAYGCAACACACTTTGAAAGGCGGCGGTGACCTCGTCAATGACTTGACAAAAGTGATCAGCTCGAACGCATCCTATAACTTTCCTACCAGGCTCCCAGTACAGCAGGGATCATCAACTAGATTCAGCTATCCTATAACTTTCCTTCACCAGGCTCCCCAGTCTACAGCAGGGACATCATTCAAACTAGACTTCAGCTTCGCGGACGATATTTTCTGAGCGTGATGGTCAGGGGGTCAGAACATAATTGACCTTAAGACAGTCCAACAGATATAATTATTTGACTAAAACACTCACATTTCTAACCTTGGCTTATATTTGTATACAATCAACAAATTACAGTATCTCTCTATTATGCGTAGAATAATTTGAAACAGATTTAGAAATTGAAATCAATTGGAGCTGTTTTTCTGTTGTTTTACAGTCTTTGGATGTCCAACAATAAAATAAATGGGAGTTGGGCTCATAAAATCAGCCACAAGCCAAATTGGGCCCCTGGGCCCCAGTCGAGGAACCCTGCATTACAGGGTACTGATGGTGATGGTGATGATGATGGTGGTGGTGGTGATGAGGCATGAATCCTCCTCTCCGTTTTT
>NW_019947798.1:2462-22187 GCF_002910315.2 Salvelinus sp. IW2-2015
GACTCTCTGGAATTAATCCACACAAAGCACGGAATTAACATACTTGTGTATGTGTGGTGGTTTTGTGTGCATGGTTCTTTTTCTGTATGTATGTGTGTGTGTGTGTGTGTGTGGTGTCTTTTTTCTGTGTGTGTGTGTGTGTGTGTTGTGTGTGTGTGTGTGTCTTTTCTGTGTGTGTGTGTGTGTTTGTGTGGGCCGCGCGCATGTGTCTGTCTATGTGTGGCTGTTGCTTGAGATGGCGTAACAGCTCATGACATAGAAACCTGGTCCCTTTATTTCATGGCCTATCTCTGTCTTTTTGGTTGCTTATAGGCTGTTGTTGTTGTTATTGGTTATTGGTGTTACTAGTTGTTGTTTTGGCTATTGTGGGCTCTTTTTCCACTGGTTTCTACAATATGCTTTGCACTCAAATATCCTATAGGGGTGGATCTCTCTTGTTGGCTATTGGGAAACATGAGATACAAAACACTGACGCAAAATCACTGTTTTCATTAGCCTGGTCCCAGATCGTTGTTGTACTAATCATTTACCTCATTGTTTCAATGACAAGTAGTGGCACGGCGTGGTATGATGAACCACAGGCGGTACCCGGTGCTAGGTTTTCATGGAGGTGAAAAATAATTAAGACAAGACAAAATGGTGGATTTGATTTGCTTGATTATGTTGATTATTAATGATCCTGGGCTTCACCTTGAGGGTTGCTGTTTGTAGTGTTGTTCTGGATGGACAGATTATTTATTAATGATCCTGCTTCACCTTGAGGGTTGCTGTTTGTAGTGTTGTCTAGAGGAACAGTTGATTATTAATGATCCTGCTTCATTGGGGTGCCTTTTTAGTCTAGCAGGTTAACTGTTCACTGAGAAGGTTGCTGTTTGTAGTGTTGTCTGAGGACAGATGTGATTATTAATGATCCTGGCTTCACCTTGGAAGGTGTTGCTGTTTGTACAGTGTTGTCTAGAGGACAGTTGATTTATTAATGACCCTGGCATTCACCTTGAGGGTTGCTGTTTGAGTGTGTCTGGAGGACAGTTGATTATTAATGATCCTGGCTTCACCTTGAGGGTTTTTGCTGTTTGTAGTGTTGTTAGGACAGTGATTATTTAATTGTCCTGGCTTCACCCTTGAGGGTTGCTGTTTTAGTGTTGTCCTGGAGGAACAGGATTGATTATTAATGTCTGGCTTCACCTTGAGGGGTTTGCCTGGTTTTGTAGTGTGTCGAGAGGACAGATGGAGGGATGTGGAAGTGAGACAGGACATGGATATTGATCACGGCTGGTTCGGCTATCACAGTCTTCATTTCAGAAAACACAAATTACAGTAGACCATTGGATTCTTATTGATTATAGAAATTAAGTGGATTAATTGTTCCCAACAACAAATAACATCACCAACCAGACACAATAAGATAGACTGTTTGAATGATGGGGAGAGATTGATTGTGATTGATTGGGAGAGATGAATTATGAGTGATTTGGGATTGAATTGTGAGTGATTGATTATGATGCATTTGATGGATTGATTGGAGAGATTTGATTATGAATGATTTGTGATTGAATTGGGAGAGATTGATTATGATGATTGTGATTGATGGAGAGATGATTTTGAATTATGTGATTGATTGTGAGTGATTGTTATGAATGATGTGGGATATGATTGGGAGAGATGATTATGAATTGATTGGATTGATTGGAGAGATGAATTTATGAGTATTGGGATTGATTTGAGTGATGATTTATGGAGATGATTGTAAATGATGGGGAAGAGATTGATTAATGAAATGTATTGATTGGCGAGTTTGATATGTGGATTTGTAGATTGATTCCTAATCTGAATAGACTTTTACTTTGGACTTGTTTGAGCTTGTTTCACACGGCAGATGAAGCTTGTCCTGGACAATGCTAGAATTCACACTACGATCGAGTGGCTGCTGCCAACGATACTGACTCTCTATCTCCCAGCCACTTGTAATAATGGAAAAAAATGTATGTAATAAATGTATCACTAGCCCACTTTTAAACTAATGCCCACTTCATATTAATGTTTACTGGAATCCTCATTACCTCTCATATGTGATATACGGTAGCTCTATACCATCTACTGCATTTGCTATTGCCGTTCTGTAACCATCACTCCATTCATTATCTTTATGTATCATATTCTTATTCATTCCTTTACACTTGGTGTGTATAGGTAAATTGTTGGTGAAAATTGTTAGTTTAGGGGATTTTAAACCTTCGTTGGATAGTTACTTTGCACTGTCGTAACTAAAGCACAAGCATTTCCGCTACACTCGCATTAACATCTGCTACCAATGTGTTATGTGACCATAACATTAGATTAGATTTGATTTTGATTTGAAATCTCAGTTGAAAATGTTTTAGTCCACGACTAGACCCTAACTGTGTCTACAAAAACTGACATGTTTGGATTACATTTTGTGCATGTTTTGTCTGCTGTACTGTAATAGATAGAGGAGAGGGGAGGATAAAGGGAAGATAGAGGGCTGGTGATAGTAAAAATAGGATACAGAGAGAGGGAAATAGTGAGATAAGCAGGGCCAGAGAGGCTAAGGCTAAAGTTATTTTTGTTGTCTCCTCCAGTACAGAGCAGTAACACATTCTCCATTCCGTCGTTCTATCTGAACATTCTGTAAGGTATTGTGTTCTTGTCTGAGGAGAGAGAGAGTGCGAGTAGAGAGAGGGAGAGAGAACAGAGCGGGTACTACAGAAGAATGATAAGCACAATCCAAATGTCCCCTCCTTCCACCTCTCAGGCAATTCCCCACAAACTTCACCGAAACGAGTTTCAGTTTTCATGAGAAGTCAGAAAGGCATCCACACCCCAGAACATTTTAGAAGTCTAGCCGTACATATAATGTATCACTCTAAAATAGTGTGTGGTTTGGGTGAGACGAGAGAAAGAGGGAAGAGAAATGAAAATCTGGTAGAATAAAATGTATCACAATAAAGGAAAGAAGGAGAAATGTAACATATTTTTTAAGCTGTATGTACTGTCAGGGGAGGTTTTTCTACCAGCTTCCGTATTAATCTGACTGTGTAAAATACGTTGGGTATTGTGGAAAGCCGTATATCAGGCCAAAGACAGAGGAAAAAATGCCATATGCCCATAGAATAGTGTATGATGTAATGTAAACAGACATGCCTCCATCCCTCTTCTTGCCCCAACCTGGGCTCGAACCAGGACCGTCCGAACACATTAACATTTACATTTACATTTAAGTCATTTAGCCAACGCTCTTATCCAGAGCGACTTACAAATTGGCATTCACCTTATGACATCAGTGGAACAGCCACTTTACAATAGTGCATCTAAATCTTTTAAGGGGGGGGGGGGGGGTGGGGGGGGGAGTGAGAGGATTACTTTATCCTATCCTAGGTATTCCTTAAAGAGGTGGGGTTTCAGGTGTCTCCGGAGGTTGGTGATTGACTCCGCTGTCCTGGCGTCGTGAGGGAGTTTGTTCCACCATTGGGGGCCAGAGCAGCGAACAGTTTTGGACTGGGCTGAGCGGGAACTGTACTTCCCTCAGTGGTAGGAAGGCGAGCAGGCCAGAGGTGGATGAACGCAGTGCCCTTGTTTGGGTGTAGGGCCTGATCCGAGCCTGGGAGGTACTGAGGTGCCGTTCCCCACAGCTCCGTAGGCAAGCACCATGGTCTTGTAGCGGATGCGAGCTTCAACTGGAAGCCAGTGGAAGAGAGCGGAGGAGCGGGGTGACGTGAGAGAACTTGGAAGGTTGAACACCAGACGGGCTGCTTCCACAGACGGGCTGCCTTCCACAAAGCATCGTAACCTTCGCTCACAAGAACTGCAAAGGGAAACAACTACTTCAAGGTCTCAGAGTGAGTGACGTCACCGATTGAAAACCTACTAGCGCGACCGCTAAACTAGCTAGCCATTACATACACCTGTTACATAGGCACAGATCTGCGGATAGCTTACCTCCCCACATTCTAACCTCAAAAACTGACCTTGAATCAGTGTTAGGGCCAACTTTAATCCAACTTGTGATACAACATGCAGGTCCTTTTTTAAAAGAAATGTGTTCTCACACCACACACACACACACAAAATACTTGTTGTGTGTGTTTGTGTGTGTGTGTGTGTGGGCCTCGAACCAGGGAAACTACAGGGGAAATACTACCACAAACCAATTGGATGGGGGGGGGTGTATAGAGAACCGGAGCGCCAACCCCATTAATGCAGAGATCAGCCAGTCCAATGATTAAAGAGCTTGAGGGAAATCTGACAATAGCAAACAACAAAGCAGGCCATGCAAATGAGTATGCAAATGCGTTAGCGGAGCGCGCGAGACAATAGGCTGGAACCACATTGATGCAAATTAGGTTTAAACTTGATGGATGCCCAGTTTCTGCACTACGTGTTGAGGTCCCAGGGTAGGGGAATGTTGTGTGTGTGTGTGTTAGAATCTGTTAACTGTTCAGTTTCTGTTTCTGGTGTATAGGATATACTAAACTGAGAGAAGAGGTGGAAGAGAGAGAGCGAGAGAAAGACAGAGAGACACAGAGGGAGGCATGGATGGAGGGAGAGAGCGAGTGAGTGAGCAAGAGAGAGGGATGAAGGGAAGAGAGATGGAAGACTGAAAAATAGCGTGGGAAATGAGAGAAACAGAGAGAGAGAGAGAGAGAAGAGAGAGAGAGACAGAGAGAGAGGAGAAAGAACAGAGAGAGAGAGAGACAGAGAGAGAGAGACACGAGAGACAGAGAAGAGACAGAGAGAGAGAGAGACAGAGGAGCAGAGGAGAGACAGAGAGAGAGAGAGAGAGAGACACAGAGAGAGAGAGACAGAGAAGAGAGGGAAAGAATAGCTACGTGAGGGACAGAGGTATATTCATTGTTTTATTTGTATGTGAGAGACGTCCACAGAGGTCTTTAACTCTTGGCTGGCTCTCAGCCTGGCTATGATACAGTCTCTCATTGTAACAGATCAATTAAACCCTCTGCTAAGAGCTCCCCGAAACATCCAGTAAGCCCCACAGATCCCCACAGTCGCCTGCCCAGCCATGCCCCAATAGGGGACGCCATCCTGGGCATGGCTTTCAACTTACATCCCCTGGGTCTCGATCAGGGTTTCCGTTAGGAAAATGTAGGGCCGGACAACGTGACCAAAAACATTTAAATTTACTGGCCAGTTGAAAACTGTACCTGTACCCATATGCATTGGGAGCATAACCATTAGGGCGTCATCACAACGGTGCTCAAGAATGACAGAAACCACAATTAGGATGATGGTAATGCATATTAACAGAACATTCAAGTCATATAATGAAGCAGCCAATAAAAACCACATTTCCAAACACTTGCCAAAATGCAATTTGCGGGTATAAAACATTGTAAATAGAGCACCTGGGAAACATCATTCTGAACAACACACTGATATAGCTGCTCCATATGTGAACGAGATAAAAATCTATTTTAGAAACTTTGAAAGAGGGGGGGATCTAAAGATGCAACAGCTAGGATGGGTTACTAATATGACTAGGACTGGGCCTTTGCTCTGGACAACGAAAGAAAGTCGATATGAAAACCAAAATAGGGAAGTAAATGGAACTACATTGACAAATGTATATAATTACTCCTTACAGAAATAAATAGAATCCTTCAAAATACTCATCAAACCACGACTTAGCCACAGAGGAATCGAGGATCATTAGTTCTTTACAACATGTTCTGTGGGTTGTTTCAAATCCCAAGCTCGTAGTCCTATGCCTATTTGTGAAGCCCTCCGTTTTGTCAGCACACGTGGGAATAGGCCTAACTGATTATTGAGTTGTGGCTGTCAGTGAAAAAACAACTCAAACTGTGTGAAGATATGTGTCTTGAGTATAATTGTAAATGTTTAGACGGGGAGGAGTGTGTGGTGAGGATAAAGGAGAGTCAGTCTCCAGAAATGAAGAAGGGGAGAGGTGGTGTGGTGAGGATAAAGGAGAGTCAGTCTCCAGAATGAAGAAGGGGAGGGTGTGTGGTGAGGATAAAGAGAGTCATCTCCAGAATGAAGAAGGGGAGGGTGTGTGGTGAGGATCAAAGGAGAGTCAGTCTCCAGAATGAAGAAGGGGAGAGGTGTGTGGTGAGGATAAAGGAGAGTCAGTCTCCAGAATGAAGAAGGGGAGAGGTGTGTGGTGGGATATGGGAGAGTCAGTCTCCAGAATGAAAGAAGGGAGGGGTGTGTGTGGTGAGGATAAGGAAAGTCCAGTCCCCAGATGAAGAAGGGAGAGGTGTTGGTGGGATATGGAAGAGTCAGTCTCCAATAGGGCTCAGCTGTCTCCCGTACAATTATTGTGCAATTCATTGTTTCATTGTGTGACATTGTTTGACCCTTTGATTTGAGATTTTGTATTAATTCCCATTACATATGACACCATTTGTAAAAGTATGAAATACAGTTATTTACCATTCTCATTATTTACCATTCTTCCCCAAACTTGAAACTCATACACCCGCCTATGAAGTTCTTTGTAAATAATTGCCTCCACATTTCCAAGTCAGATTTTGCCTATAGGCTACTTTGAAGCAGGTAAGACACACCTCAAATATGAAATCAAAACATTTAGGTTTTCAAAACAAACATGTATGTTTTTCAAAATGCATTACAGTTGAGAAATAAAAATAGTAAGCTCTTTTTAATCGAGCAGCAAAACAGTTTTTAACAATGCAATTGCATTTAGAATTGTTGTGCAATGAATGGGCTGATAAAAGCCCATTTTACTCCAGCAGCAACCAGCTGAGGAGCTGCAGGAGAAATCCTGCTCAAAACAGGCTCTGTATCCTGTACGTGTGTGATAGTTGTGATGGATAAATAAGATACACGATGACTAACGAAAATACACAAAGGACAATTTAATTCCACAAAATTATGCAAAGTAACCTATAGACTGATAAGCATGATGACCAAATTTATTTCCATCGACTTGTATTTCCTTCAATGAATAGGAAGCATTATTTTGCAATGGGATTTTGTTTCTCCCAGTCATTTTGTCCGGCAACAGTTTTATGTATTGTCTTTTCATTTCAACGGAAACCGTGGTCTGGATGGAGGTGGATTGGCCACTAGAGGTCCAATGGAGGATTGCAGTATGGAGGTGGCTTGGCCACAAGAGGTCCAATGGAGGATTGCAGTATGGAGGTGGCTTGGCCACTAGAGGTCCAATGGAGGATTGCAGTATGGAGGTGGCTTGGCCACTAGAGGTCCAATGGAGGATTGCAGTATGGAGGTGCCTTGGCCACTAGAGGTCCAATGGAGGATTGCAGTATGGATTGAGGACCTGTCTACTTCCAAAGCAGGGCCGAGTCCAGGGCGGTAATTGTATTCCACATCCCAAGAGAGGGTCACGATCTGGGCATGTATCCCACCTCTTATGTATGGGCCATATGGCTCTATTGGTGTTGTTTTCAGCATGAAGCTATTTAAGGTATGATTGTTGTTCTGCCATCCCCACACACCTCCAGTAGAACCCAGGACCAGGAGGGGACTGTTCCACCTCCCCACCCCRCTGTTAGGACCCCTACCTGGGCATGAGGCCTTGGTCACCCCTACCCCATCAATCCTTCCTTGACTACTTTCATTCCACTCAGTCCTGTCCCAAATGGCACCCTACTCCCTATGCAGTGCACTACTTTTGACCAGAGCCTGAATAGGGTGCCATTTGGGAACGAATGCCCTATTGAAGTAATATATGTTTCACAGCGTCCGTTCGGACGCTTAACATTTGCTGCGGTGGCTAGAAGCCATAATTGAGCTTGTGCAGACTAAAGACCAGCTCATAAAGAAAGCGATAGATATCTTCCGTTAACTTGGCTGTCTCCAAACTCACTCAGTAAAATAGAGGTGTGTGTTTCTAGTGTGTATGTGTGTATTCTAGTGTGTGTGTGTTCTAGTGTGTATGTGTGGTGTGTGCTCTAGTGTGTGTGTTGTGTCTATTCTAGTGTGTGTGTGTGTATGTGTGTATTATAGGTGTGTTTTGTTCCAGTGTGTATGTGTGTGTGTATTCTTAGTGTGTGTGTGTTTAGTGTGTAATGTGTGTGTGTGCTCTAGTGTTGTATGTGTGTGTATATTCTAGTGTGTGTGGTGTGTTCTAGTGTGTATGTGTGTATCTTCTAGTGGGATGTGTGTTCCAGTGTGTATGGTGTGTGTTTCTAGTGTGGTATGTGTGTGTGTTCTTGTGTGTATGTGTGTATATTCTAGTGTGTGTGTGTTCCAGTGTGTATTGTGTGGGTTCTAGTGTGTATGTGTGTGGGTTCTAGTATGTATGTGTGTGTTAGTGTGTGTGTGTGTGTGTGTGTGTGTGTGTGTGTGTGTGTGTGCGTGTGCGCGTGCGTGCACGTGCGTGTGCGTGTTTCCTCTGAAGGAGCTGAAGGTGGTAGTGGTATGTACAGTCCTTTTGTTCTCATGTCCTCAGCATTATGTATGTTTAAAAAATATAGTGGAGGGGATGGATAGAGAGAGAGAAAAGAAGATGGAGGGATGATGGATAAGAGAGAGAGAAAGAAAGATGGAGGGATGGATGGATAAGAGAGAGATAAAGAAAGATGGAGGGATGGATGGAGAGAGAGAAAGAAAGGATGGAGGGGATGGAAAGATGGAGAGGAGAAAGTGGAGATGTATAAAAGAAAGACAGGCAGGATGGCAGCATGGACTGCTGAAGCAGACATATTACTGGGACTGATGGTGTGCATGTGTTTGTGTGTGTATGAAGTGTTTGTGTGTGTTATAAGTGTGTTGTGTATGAGTGTTTGTGTGTGTTACTAGTGTGTGTGTGTATGAGTGTTTGGTGTGTTACTAGTGGTGTGTGTAGAGTGTTTGTGTGTGTTACTGTGTGTGTGTGTGTATGGTGTGTGTGTGTGTGTGTTACTAAGTGTGTCGTGTGTGTGAAGTGTGTGTGTTACTAAGGTGTGTGTGTAGGAGTGTGTGTGTGTGTGTCACTAAGTGTGTGTATGATGTTGTGTGGTGTGTTACTAAGTGTGTGTGTGTATGAGTGTGTGTGTGTGTGTCACTAAGTGCGTGTATGAGTGTTTGTGTGTGTTACTAAGTATGTGTGTGTATGAGGTGTGTTTGTGTTACTAGTGTGTGTATGAGTGTTTTGTGTGTGTTTACAAGTGGTGTGTGTGTTTACTAGTGGGTATGAGTGTTTGTGTGTGTTACTAAGTGTGTTGTATGAGTGTGTTGTGTTGTGTTCTAAGTGTGGTGTGTGTATGAGTGTGTGGTGCGTGTATGTGGAGACTGTGTTGATCCACCCACGCACAGATGCCACAGTTTATTACGATGTCCTGCACTGTCTGTGCTGAAAATCACAGATGACGGAGAGAGATGGGGAGATGGAGAGAGAGAGATGGAGAGAGAGAAAGAGAAAGACAGAGTGGAGAGAAAGAGATGAGAGAGAGAGAGAGAGAGAGGAGAGAGGGGGGGGGGGACGATTAAGGGAAGGTGTGGAAGGTTAGGTTACGTACTGTAAATATTCACAGTTAAAATATGTAGTAAAGTAGCTAGTTGCATCTATTTATTTCCCTCTCTTTGTCTTTACTTACTACAGAGTATGTACCATTATTCTTCAATTTTTCGCCATTGTCTACCCTCTCTCTCCATCCTCTATACTTCCCTCTTTTTTGTCTGTCCCCCCCCCCTCTCTCTATCTCTCTCTCTCTCTCTCACATTCTCTCTCTGTCTGTCCAACACCATTTGTTGTCTCTGTATAATGACTCTGACATAGAGTATGACCTGGTTGGTCTGCTGATAACTGCTGTGCTATGCACTTATCCACTGACCTCTATCACTCCTATCACACTCCCTCTCTCTCCCCCCTTCTCTCTCTCTATCGCACTCTCCTGTCTCTGTCTCTGTCTCTATCTCGTGTCTCTGTCTCTTCTGTTCTTCTCTCTCTGTTCTTGTTCTACTCTCTTGTCTCTGTCTCTATCTCTCTCTGTCTCTGTCTCTGTCTCTGTCTCTATCTCGCTCTGTCTCTATCTCTCTCTCTCTCTGTCTCTATCTTCTCTGTCTCTATCTCTCCTGTCTCTATCTCTCTCTATCTCTCTTGTCTCCTATTCTCTCTGTATCTCATCTTGTCTTCTCTCCTGTCCTTCTCTCTCTGTCATCTTCCTCTGCTCTCTCTGTCCTTCTTCTGTCTTCTCTCATCTCTCTGTCTCTATCTCTCTCTATCTCTCTCTGATTACATCTCTCTCTCTCTATCTCTCTCTGTCTCTATCTTCTCTGTCTCTCTCTATCTCTCTCTTGTCTCTATCTCTCTCTGTCTCTCTCTCTCTTCTTCTCTCTCTCTCTCTCTCTCTCTTCTCTCTTCTCTCTCTCTTCTCTCTCTCTCTTCTCTCTCTCTCTCTCCTCTCTCTCTTCATTCTCTCTCTCTTTCTCTCTTCTCTCTCTCCTCTCTCTCTCTCTCTCTCGTCTACTCGTCTCTCTCTCTCTCCTCTGCCTCTCCCCTCCTCTCTCTCTTTAAATCAATTTCATATGAGCTTTATTGGCTTGGAACATATGTTTACATTTCAGAAGCAAGTGAGTTGAATAATTAGTTAAGATAAAACCACAATTTCAGTTCTCAAAGAGAAGACATTTTAAACAGCACCACACACACACACAACCAACACAACAACACACCACACACACACACAACACACACCACACACACACACACACACAACACACACACAACACACACATCGAACACACCCACCACCTGTTGGGATTAGTTAACTTGAAAGAGTCTATATTACGGTATTGCATGTTACATTAAAATATTACTTTGGTGTGGAAAGTAAATACTTTAACCATATTAAGTTTGTGTGGAAAATAAAGTTATTTAGTAGTTATATTACTTGTGTTCATTTCATGAAAACACAAATCTTGAAAATTCAACGATTGGTTTAGATCGGAGGGAGCAGAGCGGTGCGTCCCCTGATACAGATGCGGGTTGATCAATCTCCTCATTGTGCTTCCATTATCATTTGCCCACATGGGGTAATGGGTATATCCTAATATCAGAACAGAGACATTAATATTCCTATAAAGTTTACTAACAAACCATGTCTCTAATGGGTCAGCAGTTCTGGTTAAGCACACGATACTATAACAGTCGAACCATCAGGAACGCAGTATGTTCATAAAGATCAGGGCACACTGCACAAAGAAAGAGCCACCTGAATAGGACTTACATCACTTAGGGCATTCCAAATAGCAAGAAGATAATGCAAAGAGGTGCACCTCTATACATTTCTATGGAACAGCCAGCTGTAATGACAAACATTTCCAAACAGCTTACATTTCACCACCTCACGTCTTAACCAGAGATTCCAACTAGAAACCTAGGCATCTGGCCACGACCAGGTAACTATACCTGAATGAACGCACGCTTTGTTTGACCAACACGTAACTGCTATTATCATACCAATTTGAAAGTAAAAGTATCTTCACACTGTTACAAAAGTAATCGTAATACATAAAATTACACAAAGCGGGCAGGAAAACATGCAAATAACGAGGCGTAGACACCACCACACAAACACACACCAGCAGAATTCTACAATACTTCACACCAATACAAATCAATCCTGCATCTAATGCAATAGAATTACCATAGTGCAGTTGTCAGTCTGATTAATGGTGGAATGGAAGGCCTTTTGACTTCTGGAGGAGGCACAGGATGGAGGGAGTGGCTAATGGGTGGGAAAGGGAGAGAACAGGAAGGGAGGACAGGATGGAGGGCACGTGCTAATGGTGGGAAAAGGAGAGAACAAGAGGGAGGACAGGATGGAGGGCACGTGCTAATGGTGGGAAAGGAGAGAAGCAGACAGGGAGGACAGGAGTGGAGGCCTGCTAGGGGGGAAAAGGAGAGGAAGAGGGAGGAGGATGGAGGGCACGTGGTAAAGGGGTGGAAATGCGAAGAACAGCGAGGAGGACCAGGATGGAGGGCCACGTGTCAAGGGGTGGGAAATGGAGAGAAAGAAGAGGGAGGACAGGATGGAGGGGCACGTGGTCAAGGGGTGGGAAATGGAGAGAGAGAGGGAGGCAGGATGGAGGCACGTCTAAGGGGGGAAAGGAGAGAACAGAGAGGGAGCGACAAGGATGGAGGGCACGTGGTCAAGGGGTTTGGGAAATGGAGAGAACAGAGGAGGGAGGACAGGATGGAGGGCACCGTGGTAAAGGGTGGGAAATGGACGAGAACAGAGAGGGAGGACAGGATGGAGGGCACGTGGTAAAGGGGTGGGAAAATGGAGAGAACAGAGAGGGAGGACAGGACTGGAGGGCAGTGTAAGGGGTGGAAATGGAGAGAACAGAGAGGAGGACAGGATGGAGGGCACGTGTAAGGGTGGGAAGGAGAGACAGAGAGGGAGGAAGGATGGAGGGCATGTGCTAAAGGGTGAGGATGGAGAGAACAGAGAGGGAGGACATGATGGAGGGCACGTGCAAGGGGTGGGAAAAGGAGAGAACAGAGAGGGAGGACAGGATGGAGGGCACGTGGTCAAGGGTTGGGAAATGGAGAGAACAGAGAGGGGGGACAGGATGGAGGCACGTGCTAAGGGGGTGGGAAAAGGAAAGAAGCAGAGAGGGAGGACAGGATGGAGGGCAACTGTGGTAAAGGGTGGGAAAGGAGAGAACAGAGAGGGAGGACAGGATGGAGGGCACGTGCTAAAGGGGTGGGAAAAGGAGAGAACAGAGAGGGAGGACAGGATGGAGGCACGTGTAAAGGGGTGGGAAAAGGAGAGAACAGAGAGGGAGGACAGGATGGAGGGCACGTGCTAAAGGGGTGGGAAAAGAGGAGAGAACAGAGAGGGAGGACAGGATGGAGGGCACGTGGTAAGGGGTGGGAAAATGGAGAGAACAGAGAGGGAGGACAGGATGGAGGGCACGTGCTAATGGGGTGGGAAAAGGAGAGAACAGAGAGGGAGGACAGGATGGAGGGCACGTGGTCAAGGGGTGGATGGAGAGAACAGGAGGGAGGAAGGAATGGAGGGCAGTGGTCAAGGGGTGGGAATGGAGAGAACAGAGAGGGAGGACAGGATGGAGGGCGCTGCTCAAGGGTGGGAATGGAGAGAACAGAGAGGGGGGACAGAATGGAGGGCACGTGGTCAGGGTGGGAAATGGAGAGAACAAGAGGGAGGACAGGATGGGGGCACGTGGTAAAGGGGTGGGAAAAGGAGAGAACAGAGAGGGAAGGATGGAGGGCACGTGCTAAAGGGTGGGAAAAGGAGAGAAGAGAGGAGGAGAAGAAGGAGATAATAGTAAGGTCATCTATCTTGGTATTTTGTCTCTCTGTCTCTCCTGGCTATGTCCCAATTATTTCTCCTTCCTCCAAAGTGGCTCTTGTTCACTTCCCTTTACTGAAAGGACATTACTGTTATTAGAAGTACTCTCGCCCAATCCAATGCTTTTAGATTTGTGGGAATATTTGTGGGAGATATTATTGGGAGCACCCTCCTTCTCCCTGCCTGATGACTCCTAATAGATAGTCAGTCAGTCAGCGGACAGTCAGACAGACACTAAGGCTAACTGTCTGTCTGTTCGCTCCTTGCCCTTCATATTCCCCCTTTCTTTCCCACGGGACGGGCCTCAGGCCTGCTTCACTGCCTCATCATCAATACATTCAATGTCAAAACTGTCCACTATTTATGATCACCGATAAATGCCCAGTGATATTGTATCTGATCTCATTATCTGGTTAGTATAGGGTCATATTCCCCTGCTCAGACGTTGCAGGCATCAACCATTGGTTGCGTGCCACATCATCAACTGTGCCGTCGGGCACCAGATTGCTATAGCATATGAAGTGGTTAGCTGATACCTAATATACAATAGCATGTGTTTGTAAGAGTTGGCATGCGATCTTTCGATGTACCGATTCCATGGCACATCGATACTTAAAAACGATACTGGATTTTCAATTTAAATTGTTATACAACATTCTTGCAATATTAGTATATGGGGGATACAAACATCCCAGCTCTGCAGATTTACTGCCAAGAGACAGAATCATTAGATCACTTGTTTTGGTACTGTCCATATGTAGCTGTTTTGGTCGCAGGTTCAGGAATGGCTGAAGAATTGAACATTTACCTGGAAGCTAACCCTGCAGATAGCACTACTGGGTGATTTGAGAAGTCATTGTCAATCCATCAATAATATCATAATATTCTGAGCAAAAATGTTTATCTGTAATTTACTATCTGTAGAAACTATGAGAATAGACAGGTTCAGAACTTTCAGCACAGTTGAAAAATATATGCCAAGTAGAAATCAAAACGGGATGTTTTCAGAGATAGATGGGAGGTAAATAATGTAAAAAGAAAATATAACTCATGTAAAATATACTGTGTCTGTAAAATGTATATAGTATGTATAAGCTGGAAGTAGAAGCCTAAGTGTTGTTTTGTCCATTAGTTTACTCCAATAGGGGAGGAGTGGAAGGTTAGGGGAAAATAATAAAGAAGAAAATATATTAAATAAAAACTATATATATATTGAAATAAATATATACAGTTAAGTCAAAAGTTGGAAACACCACCTCATTCAAGGTTTTTCTTTATTTTTACTATTTTTAATAATAGTGAAGACATCACAACTATGAAATAACACATATGGAATCATGTAGTAACAAAAAAGTGTTAAACAAATCAAATCAAAATATATTTATATTTTAGATTCTTTAAAGTAGCCACCCTTTACCTTGATGACAACTTTGCACACTCTTGGCATTCTCTCAACCAGCTTCACCGAAATGCTTTTCCAACAGTCTTGAAGGAGTTCCCACATATGCTGAGCACTTATTGGCTGCTTTTCCTTCACTCTGCAGTCCAACTCATCAATCATCTCAGTTGAGTTAGGGTCGGGTGATTGTGGAGGCCAGGTCATCTGATGCAGCTCCATCACTCTCCTTCTTGGTCAAATAGCCCTTACACAGCCTGGAGGTGTGTTAGGTCACTGTCCTGTTGAAAAACAAACTAGATGGGATGGCGTATCACTGCAGAATGCTGTGGTAGTCATGCTGGTTAACGACCCACACCATCACACCTCCTCCTCCATGCTTCACTGTGGGAACTACACATGCGAGATCATCCTTTCACCTACTCTGCGTCTCACAAAACACGGCATTTAGACCAAATCAAAATTTGGACTCATCAGACCAAAGGACATATTTCCACCAGTCTAATGTCCATTGGTGGTGTTCTTGACCCAAGCAAGTCTCTTCTTATTATTGGTGTCCTTTAGTAGTGGTTCTTTGCAGAAAATTGACCATGAAGGCCTGTCTCCTCTGAAATGTTGATGTGAGATGTGTCAGTGCTTGAACTCTGTGGCATTATTTGGGTTGCAATTTCTGATGCTGGTAACTAAGGAACTTATCTCCACAGCAAAGGTAACTCTGGGTCTTCCTTTCCTGTGGCGGTCCTCATGAGAGCAGTTTCATCAGCGCTTGTTTTTGCGACTGCACATGGCAAACTTCAAAGTTCTAGAAATTGTCACGATTGACTGACCTTCATTGTTGGGACTGTCATCTTCTTTGCTTATTTGAGCTGTTCTTGACATAATATGTGTCACGGCCATTAAGAATGCAGCGTGGTTAGCGTACATTTTCTTTTATTTAATAAAAATGACGCCGACAAAACAATACACTACAAAAACAAACCGTGAAGCTAAAGGCTATGTGCCTAAACAAAGTCAACTTCCCACAAACACAGGTGGGAAAGAGGCAGCTACGCTCTCGGTTCTCAATCAGAGACCACGATAGACAGCTGTCCCTGATTGAGAACCCTACCCGGCCAAAACATAGAACTACAAAACATAGAACATAGAATACCCACCCMWACTCACRCCCTGACCAAACCAAAATAGAGACATRAAAAGGATCTCTAAGGTCAGGGCGTGACAATATGGACCTGGTCTTTTACCAAATTGGGCTAKCTTCTGTACACCACCCTACCTTGTCACAACACAACAGATTGTCTCAAACGTATTAAGAAGCTGTTAATTGAAATGCATTAAAGGTGWATACCTAATGAAGCTGTTTGAGAGAATATCAAGAGTGTGCRAAGCTGTCATCAAGGCAAATGGTGGCTACWTTGAAGAATCTCAAATMTMAAATATATTTTGTTTTGTTTRACACTKTKTTGGTTACTACATGATTCCATGTGTTATTTCATAGTTTTGATGTCTTCACTGTTATTCTACAATGTAGAAAGTACTAAAAATTAAGAAAAGCCCTGGAATGAGTAGGTGTGTCCAAACTTTGACTGGTACTATATATACTGTATATATATATTTACCCCCACAAAAGAAACGGGGGATTGGAAATGATGCAGATAATTACATTGATAGAAGCCACAATCTAAAGCTGATCCAAAAGAACATAGATCTGGTGTCAGCAACACCTGGTCAGAGAGATAGGAGAGATAGTAATGACGACGGGGTCCAATGGGATGTGTGTGCGTGTGTGTGCGTGTGTGTGTGCGTGTGTGTGCGTGTGTGTGTGTGTGAGTTTGTGAGTTTGTGACAGGCTATAATAAATAAAGAGAGGATCACTAAATAAGCTCCCAGTCATTTATTGGGTCGACAATCGAATGTTTCGGCCTCCTAGTGTGCAGCAGAGGGGATAGGGAGGCATATTAGGTTGAGGGAGGGGAGGGTGCCAGCCAGGGAGGAGGCATTGGGAGTTGCAGATGATAGGTGAGGGGTAAGGACAGAGGCAGAAGCAAGGAGGGGGCATTGGGAGTTGGCTGAGAGGAGAGGAGAGGAGAGGAGAGGAGAGGAAGAGAGATGAGATACAGAGAATAAAAGTATTAAGAAGAGGTAAGACTGGTAGCCAAGTGTAGGAGCATGGTCGGATAGGCGGTCATGGAAGAACCAGTGGCAAGAGAAAGAGAGCGTGGAGTGACGAAGGGGGGAACAAGAACGAAGATTTCCAGAGGAATCAAAGGCTGATGGTGGTGAACAGCCACAGGTATGACAAAAGTGCTTCCCAAATGGCACCCTCTATTCCCTACAGAGTGCACTACTTTAGATTCAGATCAAAGGCACCTATTCCTAACAGAGTGCACTACTTTAGACCAGATCAAATGGCACCCTATTCCCTACAGAGTGCACTACTTTAGACCAGATCCCATAGGTCCCAAATCATTTGTCAGCTATGAAAAGATGAGATGAGATGAAGGAGAAGATGGGAACACAGGTAGAGAGGAATGATTTATTCAGGTAAATGGGAGGAGAGAGGGGGGGGTTGAGGGAGAGAGAACAGAGAGAAGGAGAGAGATGGCTGAGGATAATGAGGGATGCTTTGAGAAGGAAGGGGGCAGCGAGGGGGATAAGAGATGACAGCAGATCTGGGACTAGACGAGGGATCAAACGGAGACGGATGGGAGGGAGAGGAAGAGAGGGAATAAATTGGAGTGGGTGGCAGTACTGTTAATTTACCCTTCCTTACACTGTTACCCCTGGCAACCAACCTCTATATATTATTCTCTTCTCTCTCCTCCTCTCTCTCTCTCTCTCTCGTCTCTCTGTCTCTCTCTCTCTCTCTCGTTCTCTCTCTCTCTCTCTCTCTCTCTCATTCAATTCAATCTCAAGGGGGCTTTATTGCCATGGAAACATGTGTTAACATTGCCAAAGCAATGAGAGTAGTATTATACATAAAGGGTGAATATAAACAATACAAAGAATTAACAGTAAACATACACATACAAGAAGTGTTTCAAACGCAAAAGAACGACATTACAAGAATGCATTATTATATAGTATACAGGTGTTTAAACAAGTTACAATGGATAAAGCACACAAGTTAGAAATAAATAAGCATAAATATGGGTGTATTTTACAATGGTGTTTGTTCTTCCTGTGTTGCCCTTTTCATTGTGAACCAGGTCACAAGCATCTTGTCTGCTGTGATGGCACACTGTGGCAATTTCTCCCAGTAACGATATGGGAGTTTATCAAAATGGATTGTTTTCAAATTCTGTGTGGATACTGTGTGAATCTGAGGAATATGTCTCTCTAAATATGGTCATACATTGGGCAGGAGGTTAGGGAGTGCGAGCTCAGTTTCCACGCTCATTTTGTGGGCAGTGTGCACTATAGCCTGTCTTCCTATGAGAGCCATGTTGGCCTACGCGCGGCCTTTACTCAGATAGCCGAAGTGCTATGCTCACTGAGGTCCGTGGTACAGTAGTCTTCAAAGAGCTTTCCTTAATGTTTGGGTCAAGTCACATAGGTCAGGGTATTCCTGCCAGCTGATGTACTCTCTGGTTTTAGGGCCAAATAGCATTCTAGTTCTGCTCTGTTTTTGTTGTTAATCTTTCCAATGTGTCAGTAATCTTCGTTTTTTGTTTTTCTCATATTTGTTGGGTCTAATTGTGCTGTTTCCTGGGGCTCTGGTGGGGAGAGGTTGGATGTTTGTGTTTGTGAACAGAGCCCTAGGACCCAGCCTTGCTTAGGGGGACTCTTCTCCCAAGTTCCATCTCTCTGTTAGGTGAATGCGTTTGTTATGGAAGGTTTGGGAATAGCGCTTTCGCTTTTTTAAAGGGTATGAGAATTTAACGGCTCCTTTTCTGAGATTTTGTATAAGTTAAGTGCGGTATCGGCCTCAATTCTGGCTCTGCATGCAATTATTTGGTGGTAAGTTCACGTACTGTGACACAGGAGGATATTTTTGCATGAATTCTCTGCATGCAGAGTCTTCAATGTTTGTGTTTGTCGCCATTTTGTCTGGAAAGCTTGTTGGTGAGCGGACCCAGATCCGTCACAAAGCCATAAAGGGCCCATGGGCTCTATGACTGATTCAAGTATTTTTTAGCCAGATCCTCTAATGATATGTTGAAAAATTAGTGTTCCTTTTAGATGGCATAGAAGGGCCTTCTTGCCGTCGTATCTACAATCGGACAGAAGCTTTTACATGATGAAATTACGCTGAGGGGTGTCTTTTGTAGGGCGAGAGTATGTAAGTTTTCTGTGTGGGTAGGTACTTAAGCACGTTACGAGACGAGGATGTATATGAGTAGTTTTTTGATTGCTCTGGGCAAGCGTGCTAGAGTGGTTGTGGCGCGGTACTGGAACCTTTTGGAACACCATTTAGTTGTGGCGTTACTGAGATGATTGACTCTCTGCTCATCTCTCTGCTCTCTCTCGTCTCTCTCTCTCTCGTCTCTCTTCTCTCTCTCTCTCTCCTCTTCTCCTGCTCTCTCTCTCCCTTCGTCTCTCCTCTCTTTTCGCTCTTCATCTCTCTCCTCTCTCTCTCTCCTCCCCGCACCCCCCCCCCCCGAGTCCCTCCCCTCCTCTTCTCTCTCTCTCAGACTTTCCCTGGTCAGCTTTTCATGACTGAGATGCCACTTTCTCCCGTACCGCCTATGAACACACACACGACACACACAACACACACACACACTACAACACACACACACATGCACAACCACAACAGCACACACACACACACACCACACACACACATCACACAACGATCACACAGCACACACACAATCCAATTCCAATTGGCATCCACTGTCCACCGCATGTTTAAGACTTCCACTCAATGAAAAGGGGGAATTGAATGTAAAGAGATAATGATATCCTATATTAGGAAATAATTTGACCAAATTATTGATGTTTTTGTTGGTTGGAATGTGCGAGAGTGGAGAATGGTGGCTCTCAACGAGCAGAGGCGAGCATTAGGGAGAGGAAAATTGATCAGCGCTGTGAAGAAGAGCCACTAAG
>NW_019947798.1:23374-29679 GCF_002910315.2 Salvelinus sp. IW2-2015
AGGGGTTAGGGCTGGAGAACCTGTTGGGCTATGGGGTTTAGGGTTATGAAGTATTTTTGGGCCTAGGGTTTAGGGTTGGAGACATGCGAGAGGGCTAAGGGGGGTTTAGGGGTGGAAATGGTACTAAAATGTGGGGGTTTCTGGGGGGTTTGGAGGGGGGACTGGGCTAGAGGAGGTTAGGGGCTGGAGGGACCGGTGGCTGGATGGAATAATGGGTTATATGGATGGTGCTCTAAGCTGGTTTAGGGGCTGGTGAGACGGGCTATTGGGTTAGTGTGCCATAGGGGAAGACCAAGGGGCTAGGTTTAGGGTTGGAGGACATCGGGAGGCTAGGGAGTTTTGGGCTGGAAGACCCTCATGGGGCGTTGGACCCGGTCAGGGGTTAGGGCCTGGAGAGACGGTGCCTACGGTTGAGTGTAAAGATCGATCTTCGCGGAAGACGGGGCTAGGGGTTTAGGGCTACTGGAGGGATGCGGGGTAGGGCTAGGGGTTAGGGCTGAGACGGGGACTTAGGGTTAGTGCTGGAGACGGGGTTAGGGCTGGAAAGACGGGCATAAGGGGGTTAGGGTTTGGAGACCGGGGACTAGGGGCTAAGCTGGGCCGCCTGGAGACAGGGGCTCACTGGGGATGTGTAGAGAGTTGGTACAAGTACAAGGCGGGGGCTAGTGGGTTAGATCGCTATGGAGGACGAGGGCAATGAAAGGGTTAAGGAGAGCTGGAGATAGACCCAGTGTGCCAGGGAGAGATTTAGTGGTTGGAGACGGGGGGTGCTAATGGGGTTAAAGGGCTGAGCGGGGCCTAAGGGATAGGCTGGCTGGAGACTTGGGTCTAGGGGTTAGTGGGAAGCTGGAAAGACGGGAGCTAGGGGTTAAGGGCTGTGGAGACGGGAGCTAGGGGTTAGGCTGGAGGACGGGGCTAAGGGGGTTTAGGGGCTTGGAGAAGGGGCTAGGGAAAGAGAAGCCCGCTCGGACGCGGGCTAGGGGTTAGTTGCGGAGAACGGGGCCTAGGGCGTGGGTTTAGTGCTGGAGACGTGAGAGCTACGGGCGGTTTTTAGGGGTTTTAATAAGTTTGAGTGGGGCCTAGGGAGAGGGTTTAGTTGGGCTGGGGTAGAAGACTGGGCTAGGGGCTTTAGTGTGTTTAATATGATTGAGGGCACCTAGGGCGTTAGGGTTGGAGACTTGGGACTAGGGGGTTAGGGTGGAGATATTGGTCTAGGGGTTAGGGTTGGCAGCCGACGCGGAGAGCTTCAGGGAGCTTAGGGCTGGAGAACGGGGCTCCAATTCTCTATAATCGAGGGTTTAGGGTTGGAGAGCGGGGCTAGGGAATAGGGTTAATAGGATTGGGCCTAGGGGTTAGGGCTGGAAAGACTGAGGCTAGGGGTTAGTTTTGCCTGGAGACGGGGCTCTGGGGTTAGGGTTTGGATGACGGGGGCTGGTCCTGGGTTGGTAGGTGGAGTTTGGCGTGTCGTGGAGACCTGGGGCTTAATTGGGGGGGTTTTATTTAAGGGCTGCGTAGACTTTTGGGTTCGTGGGAGATAACACAGGGGCTTTAGTTGCGGAGACCGGAGGTTAGGGCTGGAGACGTAGGGCTAAGGTGCGGGTGAGGGTGTTGGAGAACGGGAAGCCTTGTGGAGGGGGTGTAGCGTTGACTATTGGGAGACTGGTAAGGCTAGGGGTTTCATGGTGCTGGAGACGGGCTTGAAGAGGGGTTTAGGGTTGGCAACGAAGGGGCTAAGGGGGTTAGGGCTGGAGACGGGGCTTAAAGGGGCAATAGCTGCCTGCTGGAGACGGGGCTTGTTAAGGGGTTAAAGTGCATTGGAGTAGATCGGGGCTGGAGGGGGTTTGATGGAGCTGAGAGACGGGGCTGTGGTTAACTATGGGGGGGTGTTAAAGAGCTGCTGGAGAACGTTTGGGGAGGCTACGGGGGTTAGGGGCTTGAGAACGGGCTAGGGAATAGGGTGGAGACTGGGCTAGGGGTTAAGTGGCTGGAGACGGGGACTAGGGTTAGGGGCTGGAGACACCGGGGCCAGAGGTGGAACGGGGCTAAGGGGGAGCGCTTAGAAGAGCTGGAAGACGGGGCTAAAGGGGGTTCAGGGTTGACTGACGGGTGGCTAAGGGGTTAGGTCTGGCCTGGAAGGACGGGGGCGGTATTTGGGGTTAGTTAAGCTAAGTTGTAATTGGAGACGGGTGTGCTAGGGGTTACTGTGGGTTTTTGTGAGATCTGGGAGGGCCACCTGTGACCTTCCTGGGGGTGGGAGTAGATTGGTAGTTTGGAGGACGGGTGAGGAGAATAAGGGTTAGTGCATGGAGACAGGGGCTCAGGGGTTACGGTTGAGGTTGTGAGGCTGGAGATACGGATGCTAGGAGAGGTTAAGGGCTGGAGACGGGGCTAGGGGTTAGGGCTGGAGACGGGGCTACAGGGGTTTAGGCTGGAGGTCGGGGCTGTGGTATTCTTGGTGGGGGTGGGGGTTTATTGTATGGTTAGGGTTTAGTGCTGGGGAAAGGACACACCGCGGGTCTCTAAAATGTCTCGCTGGGCTCTACGGCCGTGGGTCTTGGGTATGTGTGGGTATTTGAGATGTGGAGTGTTATAGGGCGAACTTAAGTCGCTTCTCCTCGTTTTCTTCTCATGTTTTTTGATAGCCAGACATCATCTGGGTGGAGAGCGCTGCAATCCCTCCACCCCGAACTCATACCAGGGGCCAAAAACCTTTGAAGTCCCAATAATCCACGCCTTACTGACCGTGATCTTGGTTTGTACAAGTGGTTCCCTTGTTTCGTCACAATCACTTTTTCGTTCACCCTCCCAAACTCCCTGATCCTGTACATTTGACGCCCTTGCAAAAGAAGGCTAGCTAGTTTAGCCATCCATGAGTAGAGGCTATCTCAGTGACCAAACATATAATATGTTCTAACTGTGGGTTCTGGGTGGTCTAGTGGGTAAACTTTGGTACAGCGTTGAGTGACAACCCTCCTTGTCTTTGAGCTTCACCTGGGTATCCGGGTGTAGTTGGGTATTGGTACTGTTTGAGACCCACTACTGGAACCCACGGAGTGTATGACAGGCTAGAGGCTACGTGTTGGTGACTGTGTATCTTCGATGTTCATTAATGTGAGGTTATTGCCTCTTCCTTAGACCTGCATAAGTGATCCTTCTGTTCTCATCTCCTGCTTGGCTCCTCTCCTGGTGACAGATGCCGTGAAGAGTGGCTGGGCCTGATCATTCGTCTAGCTCACGCTAGCAGAGGTGGAAGCGGCAGGTAATGCTTCCTTGCCAGGGTAAATACACCTTCTCGCTCTTGTCTCTCTCTCTCTCCCCAACTCCTCTCTCCTCCTTTCCACACTTCCTCTCTCTCCGTCTCCCACTCCTCTCTCCTCTCGCCTCTCTTCCCCACTCTTGACCCATCTCCATCTTCCCCACTCCTCCTCTCGACTCCTCCCAATCGTCCTGTCCACGGTGCTTCTGCGTCTCCACATCCTTGGCTCTACCGTCGTTACTCTCCCCCTTCTCCACTTTCTCTCAATCCTCCTCTCTCCATCCCCTCCTTGCTCTTCCCATCCTGATCCTCTTCTCCTCCACCTGGTCTCCCTACCCTCCTCTTTCCTCCTCTTCCTCCTCTCCTCCTCGTCTCCTCCTCTCTCCCTCCCTCTTCCTTCCTCTCTACCTCCCTCTCCTGCTCTCTCTCGAGACTCTCCACTCCTCTCTGCCTCCTCTCCCTCCTACTCCCCTGCTCTCTCCCTCTCACCTCCTCTCTCCCACTTCCTTCTCCCCTCTCCTCGTCCATCTGGGCGGCGTACTCACTGTCCTCTCGTTTATTATATATCCTCCGTGCGGGTTTAGATAAATTTTCTATATAGTGGACGTTTGATATTACTGGTAGCACATATGCTGGTTTCCTCGTCTAGAGTAATCTCACACTTCCTCTCTAATCCTCTACCAATTAAGATACTATACTATCAAATAATCTATCCTCCCTCCTCCCACATCAAAAAACACCCTCTGAAAATAAAAAAACTGATCTTAATAATAGGTTACCACCCTCCTTGCCCTCACTGTGTACCTCTCTATATGTTCTCTACCCAGGAGGGTCACATTTGACATATTGATCTGTGTATAGATTTTAAAGATAAAATAAGCAGAGCATCATAAAAGGGGTGCTTCTTCTCGCGCATTTACGTCCACGTTCTCTACCCTCCACCTCCCTGGCGCGTCTTCCGGCCTGCTCTCACAGAGAGCATAAAAATAATCTCTTCTTAAGGCCTTATAATTAAAATCTTGGAGTGTCCTGGCCCATTGTGAGGCTCTATCATCGAGGAATCACCTGATCCTGTCCCTGAGCGGGGACACAGAGACGGGAGGTGTAAACCTGACTATTGGGTACCCCCTTGGGCTACGATCAAGGCAAGGCTCCCAACATGATCAGTCACAGAGAGAGGGTTATAATACACACAATGGCCGTGGTCTATAGGCCCTCTCTTCTCCTCTTAGTCTCTCTGTTTTGGAGGTTTTCTACTACTCTCCTCCTCTCTCCTACAACCTCCTTGACGTAGGTTGTTTTAATTTCGCGGGGGGTGGTAGTTTTGTTTTTTTCACTTGTTACGCTTTGAAAGGGGGACCCAAAGGATCTCAAGCCTAAGAGATCTTAAAAAAAGAAGTGGAAGAAAGGAGAGTGTAGTTTTTTAGTACTGTTTTTTAGTCCTTTTCCTTGTTTGGGAAAGAGTTAGGTGCATCCCCTTTTGAGGGGATGTAAACCCGCGACAGCTTTTAAACTCTGGTGTAACCTCTCGTCCTCCGTTTTTCTCCGGTCTCTCTCTTTCTCTCTCTTTTGTTAACAATCACCTCTGCCTTGGTTAGTCGTTTTTATATTCAACTCTCCCTCCTCTGTCTCCTCTTCCTCCTTCCTCTCTCTCCTCTCTCTCCTCTCTCTTCCCTCTGTCTCGCATCCCTTTTCCCCTCTCTCTCTCTCTCTCCCTCTCCGTTCCCCCTCTGTCTCATCTCACCTTCCCTCTGTCTCTCTCTACCCTCGGCCTAACTTCCATCTCTCTCTACCCCCCGTCTTAATCTGTCTCCCTCTCCCACCCCATCCCCCCCCCTCTGTGCGTTGTGTTTGCTGTGTGCAAGCAACCACAGCAACCCAAGCAAACAACAACTTGGTGCTCTGCTGCAAAGGGCAGAGTCCTCTCTGACATGTTATCTGTTTCTATGTTCACACCCAGTGCTGAGTAAACACACAACATGTCAAAGCGGAATAGTGGATCTGCGTTCCAAATGCAGAGTCCCTATATTAGGGATGGGGGTTTGGAATGATTTGCTGCAGTTGCGGAGTGGAATTTGGGTGAACAGACAAGGAGACTCGGGCTACAGTCAAGACTAGCTAACTTATAGCAGCCACAGTGATGTTTATCAACCCGTATAACAGTGTCTGTCTTAACTGGAGTAGCTTAGAGAAGCTAACCAGCTATAGCTAGCGAGGCTAATTGAGTCTGTGTTTTCTCCCCAACCCCCTTCAGATGAAACCACAGCCTGTTGGTTGCTTGTTGTAGCCAGCTCCTTCTCATTTCGCTAACTTTTAATTCCATCTTCCATTGGCTACTGGCTACACATTGATCCTCTTTTGTCTCTTTGATTGGCCAACATAAACAACAAGCTACGCGTTGAAGGTTACCGATTGGCTACCCGTCTTTTTATGAGGCGTAGGTCTTTTTTTTTTTAAACGACATTTAAAAAGTTTGTTTTATTAAATGATCAACTGTCATGTTATATTCTTGTGTGTAACAATGTCACATGGATATTTTTTTTAAAAATTTAGACAAATACTTTTCAGTGTTAAAATTACTCCTCACACAAGTATTCAAATACTAACGTCCGATTGGATGTTTGAATTCCCGTGCTCATCCCTACCCTGTACTGCTTTAGAGAGTTGGTTGGTGCTTCTGTCACGGTGTATTTTCTATTTTTATTTAACCTTTATTTAACTTGGCAAGTCAGTTAAGAACAAATTCTTATTTACAATGTCGGCCTACCAAAAGGCAAAAGGCCTCCTACGGGGACGGGGGCTGGGATTAAATATTTTAATAAATTAAATAAAAAATATAGGACAAAACACACATCACGACAAGAGAGACATCACAACACTAGATAAAGAGAGACCTAAGACCACAGCATGGTAGCAACACAGCATGGTAGCAACACAGCATGACAACAACATGGTAGCAACACCACATGGTAGCAACACAACATGGTAGCAACACAACATGGTAGCAACACAGCATGGTAGCAACACAGCATGACAACAACATGGTAGC
>NW_019947798.1:29704-38032 GCF_002910315.2 Salvelinus sp. IW2-2015
CGGAGTAGAGGAGAGAGCGAGAGAGCTGAGAGGAGAGACAGAGTAGATTTTGAAATGTCTTTATTGTCTTGTGGAACTTCTGTGACGTGTAGATGTTTAATGTTCATTTGTTTCTGTTTATTTGCACTTTCCGTTTATTATTCCGTTACTTCATTATTTTACTCTGCCACTTTGGCTTTGGCCAATGTTAAACATAGGTGTTTTGGCGGGCATCTCGCAAATTAGGCCCTCTTGAATTCGAAATGTAATTTGAATTGAGTGAGAGGAAAGAGTAGAGACTAGATGCACGAGAGAGAGAGAGAGGGACACCGAGAGAGTAGAGTAGCTAGTAGCAGAGTAGAGGAAGAGAGGAGAGGATGTGTTGCTTACGGGCTCATGTTGTGTTGCTACTTATGTTGTTGTCATGATTGTGGTTTGCTACGTTGATGTTGTTCGGTCGCATGCTGTGTTGGGGCTACCTTCGATTGGGTTTGTTCGTCACTGTGTGTGAGCTGCTCACGCTGATGTTGTGTTGCCTCGTCCGATGCTTGTGTTTCTCACATGTTGTGTCGTCATGATTGTGTTGTCTACCCGTTCATGTTGTGTTGCTACGCGGTATGTTGTTGTCATGGTTGTGTTTCTACCCATGTTGTTGTTGCCATGTTGTGGTTTCTATTCCCTATGGTTGTTGATCATGTTTGTGTTGCTACCGGATAGTTGTTGTCATGCTGTGTGGCTAGCATGTTGTGTGTGCTTACCTTCTCGTCATGTTGTTGTAGCATGTTGTGTGGGCTACCGCCGTTGATGTTTGTGTTGTCATTCGCTGTGTTGCTACATGCCTTATTATTGGTGTTGGCTACGGCTGTTTGGCATGTGGTTCGTTGCTACCATACCGTTGTTCGTCATGCTGTGTCTGCTAACCGATTGTGGTGTTGGCTAGCCTGTATGTTGTTGTCAATGGCTCGGTGTGGTGCTACCTTATGTGGTGTTGCTACATTTGTTGGTTTCTATGGCTGTGTTGCTGACGGCGGGCTATTGTTGTGTCTGCTGATACCCGTAATGGGTGGCATGTACTCGCTACTTGTGCCTCGTATTTGTTGTTGTGGCGATCCGCTGTGTCTGCTTAGCATGTTTGTTGTATGCTCACTCATGTTGTTTTCTGAGCGTCATGTTGATATGGTCATGTTGTGTTGCGCCTGACCATGTTGTGTTGGCTACGCGCCGATGGTGTGTTGTTGCTACCTCGTATGTTGTGTTGCTAGCCGAGGTTGTTGTCATCCGGTTCGTGTTCTGGCTTTCGGCGATCGCTTAGTTTGTTGCTACCCATGGTGTGTTTGTCTCTATGTTGTGTTTGCTTACATGGTTGTTGTTGCGTATGTTGTGTTGCCTACCTTCATCGCTTGTTGTGCATAGTTGTCGTTGCTGCACCTCCTCTTGTTTCCAATGTTGTGTTTGCTACCTCTGGCCCATAGTTGTCTGTCATGTTTGTGTTGCTACCCGCATGTTCGTGGTTTTGCTTGACATGTGGTGTTCGCTGCGCGGCTATAGTTGTTGTTCATCGCTTAGTGGTTGCTAGACCTGAGTAGGCTGTGTTGCTACGCGATGTTATGGTGTTGCTTATCATTGGGTTGTGTCTGGACTACCGTACTACGTGTGGTGTTGCTTGACGCATGCCGCGTGTTGCTCATGGCTGTGTTGCTACATAGCCTGTGTTGGCTGAACCTATGGCTGTGGTCTTAATTCGCTCTTTATGCTAGTGTTGTGCATGTCTGCATCTTGTCGTGAGTGTGATGTTCGGTTGGTGCTTAGTATTTTCTTTATTTAATTTTATTAAAGATTATTTAATTCCAGCCTCCCGTCACCGGTCAGGCAGGCGCTCTTTGCCTGTTTGGTAGGTCCGAGCATTGTAAATAAGAATTTTGTTCTTACTGAACTTGCCAGATTATGATTAATAAAGGTTAAATAAAAATACGAAAATACACCGTTGTAGTCAGAAGGCACCAACAACTCTCTAAAGCATGTACAGGGGTAGGGATGCAAGCGACGGGAAATTAAACATCGAATGCGGGACGTTTAGTATTTGTAATACTTGTTGTGAGTGAAGTAATTTTAACAACTGACAAAGTATTATGTGCTAAAATTTTAAAACAAAAATAGTCCATGTCGACAATTGTTTACACACAAGAATATAGACATGACAGTCTTGAATCATTTAATAAGATACATAACTTTATTAAATGTCGTTTAATAAAAAAAATAAGACCTTAGCGCCTCATAAAAAGACGTGGTTCTCCTCGCCTCCGTACTCGCCCTCCTTTGCAATTCGGATAACCTTCAACAGCCGTAGACTTGTTGATTTATGGTTGGCCAAGGTGAAAGAGACAAAGAGATCAACTGTGTAGCGTCCAGTAGCCAATGGAAGATTGGAATTAACTAGAGTAGCGCAAAATGAGAAAGCGAGCTGGCTACAAACACAGCAACGCAGAGCAGGCTGTGAGTGTCATCTGAAGGGGGTTGGGGATGAAACACAAGACTCAATTAGCGCCTCGCTAGCTATAAGCCTGGTTAAGCCTTCTCTAAGTTCTACTGCGTTAAGACAGACCACTGTTATAATCGGGCTTGATGAAACATCACTGTGGCTGGCTATAGAAGTTAGCTCAGCTTAGACTGCTAGGCCGCTGAGTCTCGCTGTCTGTTCACAGCCAAATTTCCACTTCGCTGAACTGCCACAGGCAAATTCATGTCCGAACCCCGCTATACCCTAATTAGCTGGACTGCAACTATTGGATTTTGGAGACGGCAACGCGCATACTTTCCGCTTTGAACATGCTTGTGTGTTTACTCCAGCGCACTGGGTGTGAACATGAGAAACAGATAACATGTCCAAGAGAGGATCGCCCTCTTGCAAGGCAGAGCACCAAAGTTGTTGTTTTTTGCCTATGGGCTTGCTGTGTGTTGCTTGCAAACAAGCAGAACCACAACGAATCCGTCGTACAGAGGGCGGGGGATGGGCGTTGGGAGACGGGGAGAACCATGATTGAAAGACGTGGGGGTAAGCAGAGGATGGAGAAGTTAGGGAGGGTGAGGAGAGAGACAGAGGTGAAAGGGAGAGTAGACAGAGGGAGAAGAGGAGAGAGAGAGAGAGTAGGGAACAGGGAGGAGAGAGCCAGAGGGAGAGACAAGAGACGAGAGAGAGGGAAAGCGGAAGAAGCACAGGGGAAGGGAGAGGTGTACAATGTACATGAGGGCAGACGGGACGAGAACGTGAAAACGAGCAGGGGAACGAGAGAGAAGAGAGAGAGGAGGAGAGGTTATTGAGAGAAGACCGAGAAGAGAGAAAGCGAGGACGGAGAGGAAGAGAGAGGGCTAAGGCCTGTGCTGTATCAGCCGCTGGCGTGCTCTGGACTGTGTTGGGGCAGGGCTGCTGTGAGGGGGCAGATATACAGGTTTACACCTCCGCGGTCTGTGTCTTCGTCCGTCTCCAGGGAGCAGGATCGAGGGTAGTGGAGCGTCCTCGTACTGATGAGTATGGGCCTACACTCAAGGGATGGAGCAGACTATCGCAGATTTTAGACTTAGTAAGTTTAAAGAGGATTGTATTAGTACAGTCTTTCTGTGAGCCAGGGTCGGGAAAGACACGGCGGCAAGGGAGGTGGAGAGGAGAGAGGAGTGGAACGAAGCACCCCTTCTACCTGATTGCTCTGCTCTGACTCGTTTAAGTCAAGGGTATGGGGGAGAGAGGCGTAGTGGGGAGAAGTGGGGGAGCCGTGAGGGCAGTAGGGGACGATGGCTAGTGTGGGACGATGGGGGAGAGAGGTAGTGGTGTTGACCGAGGAGGAGGGCGAGTAAGGCAGTTAGTTCGATAAGCGAGAGGATAAAAAATGGGTGCGGGGCCAGAAGCGTCTATGGGGCTGGCAGAGAGGATTGTTCGGGGAGCGGTGAGGGTGGTCGGAGAGCAGGAGTGATGGATGGGAGCTCTCTCTCTCTCTCTCTCTCTCTCTCTCTCTCTCTCTCTCTTTCTTTCTTTCTTTCTTTCTTTCTTTCTTTCTTTCTTTCTTTCTTTCTTTCTTCTCTGTTTGTTATTCCAAACCTAGTACCTCAGCTCTGAGGACCCTTCATGGCCTATGCTTTGCCCTGGCTAATGATATTCCAAACCCAAGGCCAATTGAGTGCCCTACCCTCTCATGTCCCCTTGGCCTGGCTGCCTTGGTCAGCCAGCCAGTCAGCCAGTCATCCAACCAGTCAGTCGGCCAGTCAGCCAACCAGTCGGCCAGTCAGCCAGCCAGCCAACCAGTCATTCAGCCAGCCAGCCAACCAGTAAGCCAGCCAGCCGGCCAGTCAGTGAACCAGTCATTCAGCCAGCCAGCCAACCAGTAAGCCAGCCAGCCAGCCAGCTCTCAGCCCCTCCACCCCTCCATATGAACCCAATTACAGCCATTACCAAAATAAAACAGAATGTTGTTTCATTCACAGCCCTAACCTGGGGTTATCCAATCAAAACAGCCGTTCACCCAATCCTTTTAGATGATTGGGTTATCACAGCAAGTCAAAACGTTTTTCATTTCCTCGTTAGACTGATAATGAAGTGATTAATGCACAGATGGTCTCTGTCTGTCTGTCTGTCTGTCTGTCTGCATGTCTCTGTCTGTCTGTCTGTCTGTCTGTCTGTCTGTCTGTGCCTGTCTGTCTGTCTGTCTGTCTGTGCCTGTCTGTCTGTCTGTCTGTCTGTGCCTGTATCTCTCTCTCTGTCTGTCTGTCTGTCTGTCTGAGTTACATTGTTTCAGTCCTCTCTCTCCGCCCCTCCCTTCTCTGTCTGATACCCACTACATATCAGTCTGTATGTCAGTCCTCTCTCTCCGCCCCTCCCTTCTCTGTCTGATACCCACTACATATCAGTCTGTCTGTCAGTCCTCTCTCTCCGCCCCTCCCTTCTCTGTCTGATACATATCAGGGTTTTCCCAGACCCTTCCACATCCAGCCAGACAATTTCTCCACTGAGCAATCAAACATTGAGTATCTGTTTGATAGTTGTTTAACCTGGGGGGTCCCGTCCTGCTGGGCTTAGGACCCTGTTGACCGCCTGGGTTACGCTAGTTTAACCAGGGTTATAGTTCTGTAACAGTTTAACCAGGGTTATAGTTCTGTAACAGTTTAACCAGGGTTATAGTTCTGAAACAGTTTAACAGTTTAACCAGGGTTTAGTTCTGTAACAGTTTAACCAGGGTTATAGTTCTGTAACAGTTTAACCAGGGTTATAGTTCTGTAACAGTTTAACCAGGGTTATAGTTCTGTAACAGTTTAACCAGGGTTATACTAGATTCTGAAACAGTTATACACCAGGGTTATTAGTTCTTGTAACATGTTTAAACAGGTTAACCAAGAGGGTTATATCTGCTAACAGTTTAACAGGGGTGTATAGATTCTGAAAAACCAGAACATTTAACATTTTTTAACCAGGGTATAGGTCTGAAACAGTCTTCCACCAGGGTTATAGTTCATGAAAACAGTTTAAACAGTTTGAAACCAAGGTATAGCTACTGAAATCAGTCTAACCAGCGGGTGTAGTATATTCTAAACAATTTAACAGTTTAACCCAGGGTTATATGTCTGACGAACCAGTTAACCAGGTTTAGTTCTGAAACAGTTTAACAGTTTTAACCCAGGACGTATGTATCTGAAAACAGTAAATAACCAGGTTATACGTCTGAAACAGTTTAACCAGGCGTTATAGTTCGAAACAGTGTTAACCAGTTATAGTTTCTCATGAAAAACAGTTTTAAAAACCCCCCCAAAGGAGATAATTTAAAACCCCCCAAGGGGGGGGGGGTTATATAGTTCTGGAAACAGTTTAACAGTTTAACCAGGTTATAGTTCTGAAACAGTTAAACCAGTCTTAAACCAGGTTATAGTTCTTGAAACATTTAAACCAGGCGTTATAGTTCATGAAACGTTAAAGTTATAAGCCAGGTTATAGTTCTAAAACAGTTTAACCAGGCGTTATATTCAATTACATAACAGTTTTAACCACAAGGTTATAGTTCAATGAAACAGATACACCAGGTATATATTTCTGAAAACAGTTTAAACAGGTTTTAACCAGTGGTTATAGTTCTGAAACAGTTTAACCAAGGGTATATCTGAAAAAGCCAGTATTAACCGAGGTTATAGTTCTGAAACAGTTTAACCCAGGGTTATAGTTCTTGTAACAGTATTAAACAGTTAAAACCAGGTTATGTTCTTAACAGTTTATAAACATGTATTAGACCACGGTTAGTTAGAATTCTGATAACAGTTTAACCAGGTTATACTCTGAAACAGTTAACAGTTTAACCAGGGTATAAATACGCTTCTGAAACAGTTTAACAGTTAAACCAAGGTTTAGGAGTTCACTGTAACAAGTTTAACCAGGTTATACTTACTGAAACAGTTTTTACCAGGTTAATAGTCTGAAAACAGGTTTAATAACAGTATTAAACGGTATAGTTCTGAAACAGTGTTAAAACCAGGGATTAGTATTCATGTAACAGTTAACCAGGGTTATAGTTGCTGAAACAGATTAACAGTTGAACCAGGGTTTATAGTTAGCGAAACAGCTTTAACAGTTTAACCGGGTTATAGTCTGAGAACAGCTTTAACATGTTTAACCAGGGGTGATACGTCTGAAAACAGTATTTAACCAGGTTATAGATTCTGAAAACAGTTTAACCAGGGTTTATAGTCTCTGAAACAAGCTTTAACAGTTTCAACCAGGGGTATACTTCGGAAACAGTTTAACTTAATAGTTGCGTACCTCCATCCCGGATCGCGGGGAAGCATACCCCAACCACAGTAAAAAAAGAAAGCCTGACTAGCATAGCCCTACAAGTAGCGCTCACCAAGAACTACTTATGCATCTAAATATAATTAAATCAACAATCCAAGACACCAGATTGAAAATTACAAATCTTGAATAAAGCCACCACATTCCAATATTTGTAAAAATGTTTCACAGGAAGAAAGCCACAGAATATGGATAGAATCTATTAGCTAACCACGGTTAGCAAAAGAACCACTTTTCTAAAACTCCATCAGTTTCTTACTCCATGCAGGTGCTATCACCAATTCTGGCCAAATAAAGGAACTTGAATAGGCCACTAACAGAAAAAAACCCATCAGATGACAAGTCTTGCATAACACTATATATCTGTTATAGGATAGCGTTTTGTTAGAAAAATCTTTGCATATGTTCAGCTAGGAAAATCATCAGATTTAGCACCATTGCACCCAGCCATCACAACTCGACTAGAAATAAAGTACAGAGGAGCAACTGGACATACCTAATTACTAATCATAAAACATTTCTTAAAGAATACACACTTCACAGCAATGAAAAGACAACAGATCTTAGTGAATCAGACAATATTTCCAGGATGTTCAATAAGTGTTTTACAGCAGAAAACAGCATAAATCGTATATATTAGGACCATACCAACATGCTCAAACGATTACCCCGAGCAAATTGATACAAGCCAAGAGAGCATAACTAATCATCGCCAAACTGTATTAATTTTTTCACTAAACCTTCTCAGCAATTCTTCCGATGACACTCCTGTAAATCAATATTACAACATACATATAGAGTTTGTTCGAAAATGTGCAATTTAGCCACAAAAAGAAAACGTGGTTATAACATGACAAATTACTAGCAAAAAACATAGCCTGAAAATGTCCGGGCGCCATTTGACAGTATCTGCGTAATGAATAACTAAATCGTAAACTGACTAAAAAAATATAAGGGATGGACAGAACAATCGAAAGACAAATTAGTCCTTAATCAGCAATCGACTGAATTACAGTTCTAAAATATCCTGTACTGTGCAATACAGGCGTCGCCAAGCGAAGCCTATACCAAAAAAAATGCGGAATATGCGATATCAACATTTTATCGATCAGAAACAACGATTTTCATCATCCTAACTATTTTCTTACTGTGAGCTGTTCCTTCCCATGCAGAATCTTGAGCAGGTGTATCCCTTTCTTGGGTCTAATCTTCTTTGGTCGAAAGATCGTCCTCGTTGTCCTCCGACAATGCCCACTAACGTATCGACCGGGACGCCGAAACCGTGCCCGGCGCTTCGAAAGTGCATCACAAAGCAATGCTCAAAATCTGCACTTAACGAATATTAAATTGCTATAAAACGGAAATTAAACAACGAGCCTGAGCCGATGTTTTTAACACCTATAACGAGTAATAAACGGATGACCGGCAGATGATAAAGTGGCCACTAAACCAAAACGCTTTGGAAAGAGAAGGCCAGTCCGACGGTCCATTACTGCGTCCACGCAGCAGGCAAAAGAACGGGTGTACAA
>NW_019947799.1:0-19724 GCF_002910315.2 Salvelinus sp. IW2-2015
AACGTTTATGAAAATTAAAGCACTTTTATTAGGGTGCGGATTTAAAACATCTGTGATGAAGAACATTGACAGAGTCACGGAGTCTAGACAATAAAACGGAATTCAACAATATTCAAAAATGTATGGAATATAGTAGGAAATCAACTAAATGTATTAATTTGCCCAAGTTTATTATAAAACATGAACAGAATGCGTCAGTGATTCGTATTTCTTTCAACTTTCTAAACAGGCATCGAGAATTCCCCTGTCTGTGTTCCCGTCTACCACTCTGTGTAGCTGTTAGCGATGATGCTAATAAAATAAAAACAGTCTTCTGGTAGATGGAAAGGCTTTCCCAAAAACCTTCTCAATTAAATGTTAACTACAAAGTAACCTATTGCCTACCTGGCAGAATTATATCATGATTATTTGATTCAGTCCAGTGGGTCATTTGTTTTGCCAACTCTACCATCACACGTGTGCTACAAAAACACCACTAAACAGCAGCCTCTGGCTGGGTGCAGAGTGGAATTAAAGGGGAACTATGCCCAAAACTTGACATTTCCAAAACATTTCCCAGACCTCAAAAGTGGTCTCCTGATGTGGTTGCAGCATTGTTGTGGTTTTAGAAAATCCCATTTATATTAATAATAAAATAATGGATTTTATAGGGCTCTGCTTTATGTACCTTTTGAAGGTCTCATAAGCGTTTGGAGAAATGTACCTCTGTGTGTATTAAAGTAGTCAAGTGTAGTAATTGTTCCCATATTCCTAGCAAGCAATGACTTCATCAAACTTGTGACTCTACAAATTTGTTGGATGCATGTTTGCTGTTTGACCCCCCCCCCCCCTGAGATTGGACTGGGAGCGATAGGAAGGATTTAACTGCTCTCAAATAAACCAAGAGGGTGTAGGGTAAACGTTCTCTAAGTGGCATGGGGAGGACACGGGCTTTGGTCAAACTAGTGCACTATAWWWKGRWTWRGGKKSCSKTTTCRGACACAGTCTAGAGTGAGACAATCCTATGAGCTCTAGTCAAAAGTAGGGAGCCATTTGGGACACARCCTCAATGAATGTTTCTCAGTGTTTTTACTTTGACCCAGCTCATACAAAGCCACGTGGGTGGTCCTGCCGGGTCGTGTGGTGCAGTAGCACGTATGAGGTCCCACATCTCCCACATCTCCAGTAAACATCTGATCTACGAACAGATAACAAACCGTCCCTCCGCAGACAGATCAGAGAGAAAGCACCAGAACATTTTCAACAACAGAGATATTGTGAAACCATGAGAATAACAAGAGTTTTAACCCTTTTTATATTCCATCCCATCTGTTAGACGGAATAGATACTTGATCTACAGTACATATGCTGTATATTTAGTTGGTACACTGGGTATGAATCAATCTACAGTACAATCTGATATCTTTAGTTGGTATACAACTGGGTAGGAATCAATCTACAGTACAATACTGTATATTTAGTTGGTATACAACTGGGTATGAATCAATCCTTTACTGCATATTTAGTTGGTATACAGCTGGGTAGGAATCAATCTACAGTACAATACTGTATATTTGTTGGTATCAACTGGGTATGAATCAATCTACAGTACAATACTGTATATTTAGTTGGTATACAACTGGGTATGAATCATCTACAGTACAATACTGTTATATTAGTTGGTATACAACTGGGTATGAATCAATCTACAGTACAATACTGTATATTTAGTTGGTATCACAATCTGGGTATGATCAATCCTCTTACTGCATATTTTAGTTGGTATACATCTGGGTATGAATCAATCCTTTACTAGTATCTTTAGTTGGTATACAACTGGGTATGAATCAATCTACAGTACAATACTGTATCTTTAGTTGGTATACAACTGGGTATGAATCAATCCTTTACTGCTATTTAGTTGGTATACATCTGGTATGAATCAATCCTTTACTGCTATATTTAGTTGGTATACAACTGGGTATGAATCAATCCTTATACTGTATCTTTAGTTGGTATACAACTGGGTATGAATCAATCTACAGTACAATACTGTATATTTAGTTGGTATACAACTGGGTATGAATCAATCTACAGTACAATACTGTATCTTTAGTTGGTATACAACTGGGTATGAATAATCTACAGTACAATACTGTATCTTTAGTTGGTATACAACTGGGTATGAATCAATCTACAGTACAATACTGTATATTAGTTGGTATACACACTGGGTATGAATCATCTACAGTACAATACTGTATACTTTTGTTGGTATACAACTGGGTATGATCAATCTACAGTACAATACTGTATATTTAGTTGGTATACAACTGGGTATGAATCAATCTACAGTACAATACTGTATATTTAGTTGGTATACAACTGGGTATGAATCAATCAATCGTAAGTGTCAAGTATGTCAATCAATGGCAATATGTGATTGACATATTTGCCTGTGTGTGAAGTTTACTCCACATTGTAATAATTGATCAATACATTAACTAATCGATCAATGTGATTGACAGGTGACGTTCCCGGGCCACAGGTGTTGCGGAGACGTTGACGGTCCCGTACGGTCCCGACTCATTCTCGGCCCTCGTCCACAACTTCCAGCTGCGAGGTCCGCAGCCACCACCCTGGCCCAGCCCCACCCAGTCCTGACCCCCCCCAGGTCCTGGAGGCCCCTGGGTGGCCACTCTCACAGCCTGGCCCCTCGGGTTCACCATCCTCCTGGTTCTCAGGTTCTCTGGAATACCTGTTACTGTGACCGAGAGATGGGTCACGTCTCAAAAGGAACCTTATTTCCGGTATAGTGTAGGCTCTGGTCGAAAATAGTGCACTATATAGGGGATAGGATGCCATTTGGGACGTATCCATGGAGACGGACAGACAGACTGAGACTGAGAAGGGGATCTGCCCAGTGACCAGAGAGACATTGTCCTTTTTTTCAGTATTTTTGTACAAACAAAAAAATCCTATATAATTTTCTTGTAACACTTTGCATTGCTCTACCTTGCACAAACAGTGAGCCATTTTGTTTTTTTTTTTTTTTTGTTGTTAATTGTTTTTATTTATATTGTGCTGAAAGAAAGCAATACTGCCAGCCAGCATCTGCCATGCCAAGCTAAGAAGAAGAGACAAAAGACAAGGGGTAAGAGAGGGAAGGAAGGTTGTTGAGGACAAGGGGTAAGGAAGGGATGGAGGGAGGGTGTTGAGAGGGACAAGGGGTAAGGAAGGGATGGAGGGAGGGGTGTTGAGAAGGACAAGGGGTAAGGAAGGGATGGAGGGAGGGGTGTTGAGAAGGACAAGGGGTAAGGAAGGGATGGAGGGAGAGGTGGTTGAGAAGGACAAGGGGTAAGGAAGGGATGGAGGGAGGGGTGTTGAGAAGGACAAGTGGGTAAGGAATGGATAGAGGAGAGGGGTGTGAGAAGGGACAAGGGGAAAGGGATGGAGGTGTGAACAGGGGTAAGGAAGGGCAAGGGTAAGGAAGGGTAGAGGGAGCAAGGGTAAGGAAGTGAGGGAGAGAGGAGTAAGGAAGGGAGGCAGGTAAGGAAGGGTGGGGCAAGGGGGGCAGGTGGCTAAGAAGTGCCTACACCGTACAAGTGATACCTGGAATCACACCTCCACCTGCAAACATGACAAGACTTGCTTTTAGACAGAGACTACCTGCCTGAGCTCACTGCACAGCACAGAGAACAGGGAACACACCAGATAACAACACTATGTTCCTAGGTAACAAAAAGAAACATCAATTAAAACACAGCCACGGCCATCCTTTCCAGACTGTAGACTGTATCACAATACCTGTACTAGTGGACACTGTAGACGTATCACAATACCTGTACTGTGACTGTATACATACCGTGTACTGGTGGACTGTAGACTGTATCACATACTGTACTGGTGGACTGGTAGACTGTATCACAATACCTGTACTAGTGGACTGTAGACTGTATCACAATACCTGTACTAGTGGACTGTATCAACAATACTCTGTCTAGGGACTGTAGACTGTATCAATACCTGTACTAGTGGACTGTAGACTGTATCACAAATACCTGTACTAGTGGAGACTGTATCACAATACCTGTACTAGTGGACTGTAGACGTATCACAATACCTGTACTAGTGGACTGTAGACTGTATCACAATACCTGTACTAGTGGAACTGTGACTGTATCACAATACCTGTACTAGTGCGACTGTATCACAATACCTGTACTAGTAGGACTGTATCACAATACCTGTACTAGGGGATCCTGTAGACTGTATCACAAATACCTGTACTAGTGGACTGTATGTCACAATACCTGTACTAGTGGACTGTAGACTGTATCACAATACCTGTACTAGTGGACTGTAGACTGTATCACTATAGTTATTGTCAAAAACAGAACCTTCCTGAAGCATTATGATGAATGGTAGACCCATAAATGCACCCTATTCCCTACCTAGTGCACTACCTTTGACCAAAGCCCTATAGACCCTGGTAAAAAAGTAGTGCACTATATAGGGAATAGATTGGGTGCCATTTGGGACAGAGACAATATTCCATAGATGCCTCTCATGTTGTTCTACCTCTTTAACAACTGACCTTTGACCTTTCATGACTGACAATGATTGTTGTGCCTTGATGATTAAATCTATCTCAATTTATGTTTTAGGATCAGTCATTTTTTCACGTCTATGGTTCCATTGTTCATGTGTGGGCTATGTCTAAGGTGTAGTCAACGTTAACCAATATAATGTAGCGATTAAGGTGTTGGTCTTACATTTGCTGACAGGTATTGTACACCTTCAAATATATGTAGCTTAAATCATGCACTCTACACATTAACCCGCCTTGAGAGGGATGATGGAGTGGATGGAGGAAGATTGCTTTTTACCAGCAGGTGGAGGTCCTATTCCACCTATGACTCAAGATCTGCAGGTCAGGGATAGTCTACTGTAGTCAGCCACCTGGGACCAGCCAGACCCACACCACCATAACCCAGACCTGTAATTTTATTTTTTATTCATTTATTCAGGAAAACCAATGGAGACCAGGGTCACATCCCCAGGGCGCTGGTTTACAGTACCAACAACAATCAAAACGATGTGAAACCAAACAGCAATCAATACAATGTCAAATAAAATGTAAATACAGACAACGTTCCATTCCTCAGCTACTAGGTCCCCAACACCTAAACTGCACCAGAACATGTAATTGTTGAGTTCTGCAAATTTTTCCAGCGGTGAGGCGCATTAAAACATAAAAAGCGGATTCTCCTAATTCAGTGGCGACCCGAGGAACCTCAAAGAGTTAACCAACCTTGTGTAAAAGAGCTTTGTAACAAAGATGGGAATGAAGTGATCTACGAGAACTTTAATGAGGACCAGACAACCTTTTGATGCAGGATGTAGTGATGAGTAGGAAGTGATCTAGGCGACTTTAATGAGGACCAGACAACCTTTGATACAGGATGTAGTGATGAGTAATGAAGTGATCTAGGGGACTTAATGAGACCAGACAACCTTTTGATACAGGATGTAGTGATGAGTAGGAAGTGATCTAGGGACTTAATGAGAGGAAAGACAACCTTTTGATACAGGATGTAGTGATGAGTAATGAAGTGATCTAGGGGACTTTAATGAGGACCAGACAACCTTTTGATACAGGATGTAGTGATGAGTAGGAAGTGATCTACGAGACTTTAATGAGGACCAGACAACCTTTTGATAAAGGATGTAGTGATGAGTAATGAAGTGACTAGACTTTAACTGAGGACCAGGACAACATTTTGATACAGGATGTACTGATAGAGTGAAGTGAACTAACGGGATTATGTAGTGATGAGTATTAAAACTGTCACCAGTGATAAAATGAGTGGGCACTCTGGTAGACTGTGCATCAAAGGTTAAGAGTGGCTGCTGCATTCTGGTAAATGGTGTCACCGTAGTCCAGAACTTGTAACAGTCTTGTTATCTATTTGTCTAGTCTCAACATGTATTAACAAAGAACATTAACAAGAGTATTCATATGATTCTTAGAAATTCTTTACGTTGTTTACATTAGCTGAAATGTCCAGGGTAGATTTGGGTATATAAACAGCTTTACAGTTAGAAATACCTATTCTTCGTTAATAACAACTCCCTCATATCAACCCCCCAAACATCTCAGAGGCCGATTTACAAATCTCCTCATATACCCCACAAACCACACTGCACCTCAGGTAAAGAGCCCTTATTATATAGATTTAATTCATTCTCTCGGAAATACTAATTCTCCCTCAAAGAGCGCGGTTTTAATAGATTTGGCGGCGTCCCGCGGTCGAGACCTATCCTCCCTCTCTCTCCGCTCTCCCTCGAGTTGTCTCTTATCACTCAGCCGCGGTCAAAAGCCTCTTACCGCTGTTACTCTCTCTTCCTTCATTTTCAACATATATCTAGAATTACGTGTTCCAATACACTCAGACTTATCTCTCACTTCTAAACATTCCAATAATTCTCCATAAGACTCTTTTTATCTCTCTCTCATTCCATGTCCCATCACTTAATTATAAATATTATATTACCACTAGCCTGGGCACGGCACGGCCATCCCGGCCGGCACCATGGCTTTTGTCTGCCCCCAGGTAAGGTTAAACACCTGTTAGGTTTATGCTATACTATGGTGTTGAGTCACTGGACTTTGACCAGATATTATTGCATTCAAAAGATCAACTGTAACCTAGAACATAGATACTGAGCACTAATCATCAGGAAGGACATATCTCAATGTCTTGACATGTTCTGGTTGTGAATTCAGGCTACAAGGTAAGAATTCTGCCAGGGCTTATTGTAAAGTGTGTAGGGAAATGAAATGTATGGTGATATTTTAGTAAAGTGAATGACAGGAACAGTCTATTTCACCTGAAACGGGTACAGTTCAGTCATACAAAATGGCAGTAATCGCTCATGGACAAGTCAAATTCAAAGACATATTGTTCATATTTCTACATCATGGTTATTTTACAATTTGTTCATCTTTATATATTGTAGTTTTTTTTAATGACAATACGCTCCTGCTTCGTGTTATTTGGTATGAAATCATTGACCATACTTTTCTTAACATTGCTATTATGATTAGGCTGATGCTACATCATTTGAGTCCCCTGGAATTCCTTAATAGCATAACGTAACCTGCTGACCAAAGCAACACAATAGAAGGAGATGAATGATTTAAAGACACCGTGATGAGTTATTATTAGTTCCACTAAGACCAGAGGGCTATCCTACGAAGCACTAGATCTACTCAGGGTTTTCTAAAGCTAATCAACTTCAGTTAGTTTCATGTTAATTCCAGCTCAGGTTGGTTAACTCATCCGTACAACAAACCGTGGATATTGTTCGTCTGCCTGCGGCTAACTAACTCTAGCAGACTTGTAACTAACGTTACACCTAACCAAAAGGCGGCTACGACTTCCACTCGGTTCAACTCGTTGCATTCCACCCAGAGGAAGTCCGTCTTGTGTAGTGTATATCCACTAGGAGGATATTTCTGCAACGTCTTGCTAAGTTCGTTGTAGCCAAKYGAATMTCTACAGTTTCAACATTAGCAWAGCTAGCAGCACAGTCACATTGGCTAGCTAGCAACATGTCATCGTTAWCATTCTGACGGCAGTGGAAACGCAATTCGAGCTAGAATACCAAAACCAGCCCGGGTTGACTTCAGAGTGCCAGGCTGTAGATATTGTTGTTTTTTCTCCTTGTCGGATTCGAACAGAGGTACGTTACAACAGGTCTTGCTCTTGGTTAACTGACTTGCCAAGTTAAATACAGGTTAAAACAATTATATTGAGAAAAGACCATACCACAGATGGACCATACCACACGCCTTAAACCGGATATAGAATTCCCAGATTTTGCCCAGCCCAGAAACGAAGTTAAATGTTCAGCACAATAAAGTGAGGCTATATATAAATGACACTTTAAAAACATTATTTAAAAAATAAAACTAAACAATAAGGATTTATATCCGCCTAATCGATGTGTAGATTACATCACGGACGCCAGTGTTTGAACTTGAAATACGTCTGCATGGGATTTATATAAATGCAACTCTGCACATTCAATGACAATGCCGGCGATAGGTATAAAATATGGAGAAGTTTGTTGATTTGACAGCTACAAAGCAGTTACACTTCTGACACCACCTAAACAAAAGCGAGGTTACCGCGGATCCAATTCAATCCTGGCAGGAATGGAGAAGAGGTGAAAAATAGCAGTCATGACTACATGTACCTGTGATTTGCATTAAATCACCAGACTATTTGGATGTGTCTGTTTAGTAAATGTTTGATTTCTAAGAGAACGTTATGAATAATAGAGAACAATTKTCTTTCAATATTGAGCTGTCACTGTGTTAACCACTATACTGGATCTCTGTTTAGGGGTCAGTGCTCTAAAATGAGTCTCTCAGGGGAACTTGACACGGAAGCTAACAGGTAAGATAAACATTTTACTTCCATATCTGAACACAAAGTAAATGAGGTCGCATGTTTGATACTGTATGACTACAAACATCCCTGGGCTTTCTCAACAATCACAATGAATCAAACTATTATTATCGTACCACTGGGGTAAGAAGTCAAGACTCCTGTAGTATTTACAGTGTTTTACATACTACTGCTGCTACTACCGAAATCACTGGTACCACTACAACAACAACTACTACAACCACTACTACACCAACAACAACTACTACTACTACTACTACTAACAACACAAACTACTACTACTACTAACTACTACTACAACAACTACTACTACTACAAAACTTGTACTACTACTACTACAACAACAACTACTACCACTACTACTACAACCACCAATTACTACTACTACTACTACCACTACCACTACTACTACCATAAGAGTGACTGGTCTATGGAGGAGAATCTATTTCAGAAAAAGGATTGTACCCCTGATCCAGGATAGAACTGACAAGTTAAGACTGATTTCAGCTGTATTTCCATGAAGATATTCCTTGGATTTACAAACCAATCGACTGCTAGTTATTTTCTCCATTTAAACATCCTGGTGTCACGTAGGCCATCCATATGTCAAGGTCCTGATGCACATACCTTATGACTACAAACATTACTGAACTTTCTGAACTATCACCATCAATCAAACTTTCAACTTGACATTACTGTGTGTGTGTGGTGTGTGTGTGTGTGTGTGTGTGTGTGTGTGTGTGTGTGTGTGTGTGTGTGTGTGTGTGTGTGTGTGTGTATAGTGGATGGTCTACTCTGTCAGAGGATCAGTCCAGTGTGCAGTGTGTGAGCAGGTGCTGACAGATCCAGTCTCTATCACCTGTGGACACAGGTTCTGCAGACAGTGCATCACCAGATACTGGAGCAGCCTGCTCCTTCAGGACACTATGGCTGTCCTCGGTGTAGAAAGAGGTTCAGGACACGTCCAGTTCTACTGCAACGGCTGAACCCAACGATGACGCGAGAGGCTCTGAAAACAGTAAGACCTTTTGCTCATTCTCATTTAGTTCATGTTTCATTGACCAAACCATGTACACTGACTGGACAAAAATATTGGACTCTACAAGGTGATGAAAGTGTTCCACAGGGATGCTGGTCCATGTTGACTCCAATGCTTCCCACAGTTGTGTCAAGTTGGCTGATGTCTTTGGGTGGTGGACCATTCTTGACACACACGGGAAACTGTTGAACATGAAAAAACCCAGCAGCGTTGCAGTTCTTGACACAAACCGGTGCGCCTGGCACCTACTACCATACCCCGTTCAAAAGGCATTTAAATCTTTTGTCTTACCCATTCACCCTCTGAATGGCCACACATACACAAAGTGGTTAGAGCGTTGGACTAGTAACCGAAAGGTTGCAAGATCGAATCCCCGAGCCGACAAGGTAAAAATCTGTCGTTCTGCCCCTGAACAAGGCAGTTTAACCCATTGTTCCTAGGCCGTCATTGAAAATAAGAATTTGTTCTTAACTGACTTGCCTAGTTAAATAAAGGTAAAATAAAAATGTCTCAAGGCTTAAAAATCCTTCTTTAACCTGTCTCCTCCCCTTCATCTACACTGATTGAAGTGGATTAACAACTGACATCAATAAGGGATCATAGCTTTCACCTGGATTCACCTGGTCAGTCTATGTCATGGAAAGAGCAGGTGTTCTTAATGTTTTGTCCACTCGGCCCTTTGTATTTTCAAATGTTAGAACTTCTTCTAGCTTCCAGCATGTGGCAAGACGAGATACACAGGAATACAAGTGAATGTGGCAAGGCGAGATACACATGAAAAATTCTCAGCAAATTCTATTCTTCTCTTTCAGTGGATGTCAGCCTGCAGAGAGCAGTAGTAAAACCATAAAGACAGTCTGAAAAGGAGGTTATGAATGTGTGATAGAAGGCCTGGTAAAAGCAGGGAGTCAAGCCCCCCTCAACAGGATTTACACAGAGCTGTACATCACAGAGGGAGAGAGTGAAGGGGTTAACGATGAACATGAGATGTGGCAGCTAGAGACAGCATGCAGGACGACAACTTCACATGACACAGCAATCCACTGCAATGACATCTTTAAACCCTTACTGGCCAAGAGAGAAGCATCAGAACTGTGCTGACCAAGGGCATCGCTGGCATCGGAAAAACTGTCTCTGTGCAGACGTTCATCCTAGACTGGGCTGAAGGGAAGGCAAACCAAGATGTAGATATCATATTTGTGCTTCCTTTCCGGGAGCTGAACTTGATCAAAGATCTCCAGTACAGTCTTCTGAGACTTCTCCATGACTTCCACCAGGACTAGACATGGGCAATGTAGAAAACTCACTGCCTGTAAAGCTATTTCATCTTGATGGTTTGGATGAAAGCAAAATTCCGTTGGATTTTCAGTGCAACAAAATGATGTCTGATGTCACACAGACATCGTCTATAGATGTTCTGCTGACAAACCTCATCAAGGGGAATCTGCTTCCCTCTGCTCTCCTCTGGATAACCTCCCGACAGCAGCAACCAATCAGATCCCCCCTGAGTGTGTCGACCAGGTGACAGAGGTACGAGGGTTCAACGACCCACAGAAGGAGGAGTACTTCAGGAAGAGATTCAGTGATGATGAGGACCTGGCCAACAGAATAATCTCCCACATAAAGACATCAAGGAGCCTCCACGTCATGTGTCACATGCCAGTTTTCTGTTGGATTTCTGCAATAGTCCTTGAACACATGTTGAGTACAGACGAGAGACGAGAGATGCCCACGACCTGACTGAGACGTTCACACACTTCGTGCTCATTCACACCAGCCTGAAGAACCAGAAGTATCATGGAAAGACGAAATGGATCAACAGGAGCTCATGGACTCAGATAAGGAGTTCTTCTGAAGCTGGGGAAGCTGGCGTTTAAACACCTGGAAAAAGGAAATGTCATGTTCTATGAAGAAGACCTGAATGAGTGTGGCATTGATGTCAAAGAAGCCTCAGTGTACTCAGGCGTGTGCACACAAGTCTTTAAAGAAGAGTCTGTGTTATTCCAGAGAGTGGTGTACTGCTTTGTTCATCTGAGCGTTCAGGAGTTTCTCTCTGCTGTCTACGTGTACCATTGTTACACACCAGGAACATGGATGACCTGAAGCTCTTCCTCCAGGCGACTAGAGCCGTGTCTGAAGAGCTAACCTTACACGAGCTGCTGAAGAGTACCGCAAATAAAAGCCTCGGAGAGTAAGACCGGACATCTGGACCTTGTGGTCCGCTTCCTTCATGGCATGTCACTGGAGTCCAATCAGAACTCCTACGAGGTCTGGTGCACAGACAGAAAGCGTCCAGAGAGCGTCAAGAAAACAATCCGATCCTGAAATGATGCAGAGTACCGACATGTCCCCCGAGAGGTGCATCAATCTCTTCCACTGTCTGATAGAGATGAAGACACATTCAGTACAAGCAGGAATCGAAAAATTCTTGAGGCAGAGAAAAAATCCAAAAACCTGCCACTTACGTACTGTTCGGCGCTTGGCCTACATGCTGCAGATATCAGAGGAGGTTCTGGAGGTGTTTGACCTGAAGAAATACAAGACCTCACAGGAGGTCGTAGGAGACTGCTCCAGCTGTGAGAGTCTGTAGAAAGGCTCTGTGAGTATTCCTGGAAATATCACTCACCACCAAACTATACTGGTAGGTAGAGCATATTTCACTGGCTGACCTAGATTTTCTATTCAAATAATAAACAAAGCATTTTTTTTTTTAAATAGAAATTGATCAGGAAATGTATTGAGTCGTGTATTCATGTGTACACCTTTACTTATGACAGGTGATCGTGTAACTGTAGATACTCAAATATAGCTGGGTTCCTGTCCAGAAAGGAGACACGTCTGATAGAGGACACATATAGCTGGGTCCATGGACGAAAGGAGACACGTCTGATAGAGGACAATATAGCGGGTCCAGTCCAGAAAGGAGACACGTCTATAGAGGACACAAATATAGCTGGGTTGATGACAGAAAGGGGACATGTCTATAGAGACAATATAGCTGGGTGAATGACAGAAAGGAGACACGTTCTGATAGAACAAAATAGCTGGTCATGTCCAGAAAAGGAGACCGTCTGATAGAGGACCTATAGTGGGTCCCTGTTCCAGAAAGGAGACATGTCTGATAGAGGACAAATATAGCTGGGTTGAATGGACAGAAGGAGACACGTCTGATAGAGGACAAAATAGCTGGGTCCATGGTCAGAAAGGAGACACGTCTGATAGAGGACACATATAGCTGGGTTCCTGTCCAGAAAGGAGACACGTCTGATAGAGGACAATATAGCTGGGTTGATGGACAGAAAGGAGACACGTCTGATAGAGGACAAATATAGCTGGGTTGATGGACAGAAAGAGACACGTCTGATAGAGGACACATATAGCTGTTTGATGAACAGAAGGAGACACGTCTGATAGAGGACACATATAGCTGGGTCCATTCCAGAAAGGAGACACGTCTGATAGAGGACAATATAGTGTCCTGACCAGAAAGAGACACGTCTATAGAGACAATATAGCTGGGTCCTTGTCAGAAGGGACACGTCTGATAGAGGACACATATAGCTGGTCATGTCCAGAAAGAGACATGTCTGATAGAGAGACAATATAGCTGGGTCCATGTCCAGAAAGGAGAACACGTCTGATACAGGACACAATATAGCTTGGGTCCATGTCCAGAAAGAGACACGTCTGATAGAGGACAAATATAGCTGGTCATGTCCAGAAAGGAGACACGTCTGATAGAGGACAAATATAGCTGGGTCCATGTCCAGAAAGGAGACATGTCTGATAGAGCGACAAAGTTAGCTGGTCTGTCCAGAAAGGAGACACGTCTGATAGAGGACAATATATAGCTGGGTCCATGTCCAGAAAGGAGACACGTCTGATAGAGCGACAAATATAGCTGGGTCCATGTCCAGAAAGGAGACACGTCTGATAGAGGACAAATATAGCTGGGTCCATGTCCCATAAAGGAAGACACGTCTGATAGAGGACCAAATATAGCTGGGTCATGGACAGAAAGGAACACGTCTGATAGAGGACAAATATAGCTGGGTCCATGTCCAGAAAGGAGACACGCTGATAGAGGACAAATATAGCTGGGTCCATGTCCAGAAAGGAGACACGTCTGATCAGAGACAAATATAGCTGGGTCCATGTCCAGAAAAGGAACATGTCTGATAGAGGACAAATAAGCTGGTCCATGTCCAGAAAGGAGACAGTCTGATAGAGGACAAAATATAGCTGGGTCCATGTCAGAAAGGAGACACGTCTGATAGAGGACAAATATAGCTGGGTCCATGTCCAGAAAGGAGACAAGTCTGATAAGGACAAATATACTGGTCATGCAGAAGAGACACGTCTGATAGAGGACAAATATAGCTGGTCCATGTCCAGAAAGGAAGACATGTCTGATAACAGGACAATATAGCTGGGTCCATGGACAGAAAGGAGACCACGTCTGATACAGGACAAATATAGCTGGGTCCATGTCCAGAAAGAGAACACATCTGATACAGGACAAATATAGCTGGGTTGATGGACAGAAAGGAGACACGTCTGATAGAGGACAAATATAGCTGGGTTCCTGTCCAAAAAGGAGACACGTCTGATAACAGACAAATTAGCTGGGTCCATGGACAGGAAGGTATAGGCATATTGCGCAGAGTGTCCACCAATTAAACTTAGTAACAGAGTTCCATATTACTACAACAGTAACTCCAAACAGCGTCAAAAACATCTCACATGATTATTTTGTAAGTAATCAGCACACTGCCTGACAGAGACGCGCCTGATACAGCGGCATAATATAATTAAGAAAACTGTTGCCAAACTGTTTGACAACTGACAAACCAATTAAAGGGCCGGCGACAATTTTACTATAGTGCCATTACTGGGTATTATCAAACTTTCACTATAACATCAAAAGGTATACAAGGTTACCTAGCGAAAGCAACTTACACCTTAAACATTAATACCCTCTTATGATACTACTCTGTATTCACAGACTCGCTGGCTGTCAACTCATAGAAGCATGTGTTGAACTGTTGTCTCAGCTCTCAAGGCTCGAACCCCTCAACTGAGAGAGCTGACATGAGTAACAATGACCTAAAGGATTTCAGAGTGGAAGCTACTCTCTGCTGGACTGGGGAATCGCCACTGTAAACTGGAGGACTCTGAAGTCCAGACCCAAACACTTTTTCTTTGTTCATAAGTGACCACAGTTTAGAAATAACGTTTGTATTAAGATTTAGAATGTATCAAAAGCACTGTCCTCTTTTATCAGTGATTGAGAGATATGGAATTTCATGTTAGAAAGGGGGGGGGGGGGGGGTCTAAAATGAGTGTCTCTAATGGGTGCCCTGTACATGATTGGACATTTTGGTTAAAAATAAGTAGAAGACAAAAACGGCCAATTTTATTAGATTTTCATATGGAATGACCTGCAGGCTATGTGATGAATTTATTTGACCCTGGTTGTGTTTCATATGGAATGACCCTGCAGGCCATGTTGATTGGTTCATATGGAATGACCTCCTGCAGGCTATGGTTGATTGATTCATATGACCCTGCAGGTAGTCAGGCTGTGGAGTTACAGAAGAAAGCTGTGCTGCCCTGGTCTCAGCTCTGGAGGTCAAACCCCAACCACTGAGAGACTGGACCCTGAGTGACAAATCACTAGGAGACTCAATAGTGCAACATGTTCTCTCCTGGATAGAAATTCAATCTGGAGACTGGCGATCTAAAGGTCAGTATCGGTTGGATTGTTTGCATTGAATTGTTTTGTTTTTGAGTAATCCACAGTTTGATCTTCAGAGTTTGTAATTTACCATCACCTGCTGTGAAACTCAGAGGAAACCTCAAATGTATTGGACTCTGTATCTGCAGACTCCCTGCGCTGTAAACTCAGAGGAACCTCCATTATTGATCTTTATCTGCAGACTCCCTGGCTGTAAACTCCAGAGGAAACCTCCATGTATTGACTCTTTTTATCTGCAGACTCCCTGGCTGTAAAACTCAGAGGAAAACCTCCATGTATTAAGTCTGTATCTGCAGACTTCCTGGCTGGGCTGTAAACTCAGAGGAAACCTCATGTATTGACTCTTTATCTGGCAGACTCCTGGCTGTAAACTCAGGGAAACCTTCATGTTATTAACTCTGTATCTGCAGACTCCCTGGCTGTAAAACTCAGAAGGAAACCTCATGTATTGACTCTTATCGGCAGACTCCTGGCTGTAAACTCAGAGGAAACCTCTGTATTGACTTTTATTCCTGCAGACTTCCCTGGCTGTAACTCAGGGAAACTCATGGTATTGACTCTTTATCTGCAGACTCCCTGCTGTAACTAGAGGAAACCTCATGTATTACTTCTGTATCTGCAGACTCCCTGGCTGTAAACTCAGAGAAACCTCATGTAATTGACTTCTGTATCTGGCAGTCTCTCTGGCTGTACTCAGAGGAAACTCATGTTATGACTCTGTATCTGCAGACTCTGGCTGTAACTAGAGAAACCTCATTATTGACTCTGTATCTGCAGACTCCCTGGCTGTAAACTCAGAGGAAACCTCATGTATGACCTGTATACTGCAGACTCCTGGCTGTACTCAGAGGAAACCTTCATGTATTAACTCTGTAATCTGCAGACTCCCGGCTGTAAACTCAGAGAAACCTCATGTATTGAAACTCTTTATATCTGCAGACTCCTGGCTGTAAATCTCAGAGGAAACCTCATGTATTGACTCTGTATCTGCAGACTCCCTGGCGTAAACTCAGAGGAACCTCAATGTATTGACTCTGTTAATCTGCAGACTCTCTGGCTGTTAAACCAGAGGAAAACCCCCATGTATTAACTCTGTATCTGCAGACCTCTGCTTGTAACTCAGAGGAAAACCTCAATTTTAACTCTGGTATCTGCAGACTCTCTGGCCTGGTAAACTCAGAAGGAAAACCTCCTGTAATTTGACTCTGTATCTGGCAGACATCCCTGGCTGTAAACTCATTTAGGAAAACCTCATGTATTGACTCTGTATTCTTGCAGACTTCCTCTGGCTGTAACTCAGAGGAACCTCATGTATTGACTCTGTATCTGCAAGACTCTGGCTGTAACTCCAGAGGAACCTCATGTATTGACTCTGTATCTGCAGACTCCTGGCTGTAAAACTCAGAAGGAAACCTCATGTATTGACTCTGTAAATCTGCAGACTCCATGGCTGTAAACTCCAGAGGAAACCTCATGTATTGACTCTGTATCTCTCTGCAGACTCCCTGGTTGCTTGTAAAACTCAGAGGAACTCATGTATTTGACTCTGTAATCTGCAGAACTCGTCTGCTGTAAAAACTCAGAGGAAACCTCATGTATACTTCTGTATCTGCAGACTCTGGCTGTAAACTCAGAGGAAAACCTCAGTATTGACCTCTGTATCTGCAGACTTCTGGCTGTAAAAACTCAGAGGAAACCTCATGTATTGACTCTGTATCTCAGACCTCCCTGGCTTGTCTAACTCAGAGGAAACCTCATGTATGACTCTGTATCTGCAGACTCCTGGCTTGTAAAATCAGAGGAACCTCATGTATTGACTCTGTATCTGCAGACTCTCTGGCGTAAAACTCAGATGGAACCTCAATGTATTGACTCTGTATCTGAGACTCTCTGGCTGTAAACCTCAGAGGAAACCTCATGTATTGACTCTGTATCTGCAGCTCTCTGGCTGTAAACATCGGAGGGAAACCTCATGTATTGACTCTGTAATCTGCAGACCTCTGGCTGTAAACCTCAGAGGAGAACCTCATGTATTGACTCTGTATCTGCAGACTCTCTGGCTGTAAACTCAGAGAAGCACCTGTGAAGTGGTTGTCCTCAGCTCTCAGTTCCTCATACACCTGAAGAGAGCTGGAATCTGAGTAACAATGACCTGCTGGATTCAGGAGTGAAGCTGCTCTTTGCTGGACTGGGGAATCACCGTGTAACTGGAGATCTGAGTCAGTTTTTCCTGTAATTTAGGTGATAACAGTGTCACCAGATTGTTTGTTTATTACAAACTCAGCATTATAGTCATAATCTGACACCTTCTGTCTCTTATGGAGCTGGTCTTTTTTAACTTTGACCAAATATTGTAGTTGTTGTTTCAAATCTGTTTGGTCAATACGTGAGTCCAATAACTATGAATAGTTGTAACTTTAATAAAGGCATGGTTGATTTTGTTGACTTGACGTGTCTTCACCATTACAAGCAACATAACGAGCAGCAGCTAAGTGAGATCCTTAGAAATAAAATGTTTAAAAAAGTTCCCACAGGGCCTCACTTAGCATAATGACAGGGTAGGCCAAACCTCTTCTGTACATGACCCAAATGGAGATGCAGTGGTAACCTCACTGGAAAACAATGATATCCTAAGGTAACACTGGCTGTACCCACGGAAACAATGATATTCCCCTAGTAACCACTGCAGTATACCTCAACTGGAAAACAATGATCTTCCCTAGGTAACACTGCAGTGTACTCACTTTAAAACAATGATATTCCCTAGTAACACTGCAGTGTACCTCACTGGAAAACAATGATATTCCCTAGTAACACTGCAGTGTACCTCACTGGAAACAATGATATTCCCTAGGCACACTGCAGTGTACCTCACTTGAAACAATTGATATTCTAAGGTAACACGCAGTCCATATTCCCTAGGTAACTACTGCAGTCATATTCCCAGGTACACTGCAGTCATATTCCTAGGTAACACTGGCGTTCTATTCCCTAAGGTACACCTGCAGTCGTATTCCTAGTAAACTGCAGTCGTATTTCCCTAGTAACACTTGCATGTCATATTCTAGGTAACACTGCCAGTCATATCCTAGGTAACAATGCTACTGCAGTCCGTATTCCCAGGTAACACTGCATCGTATTCCGAGTACACTGCATTCCTATTCACCTAGGTAAATACACTGCATTCGTATTCCGTAGGTTAACACTGCTTCATATTCCCTAGGTTAACACTGCAGTCGTTTACTAGGTACACTGCATCCAATATTCCCCTAGGTAACAAACTGCAGTCCATATTCCTACGTAACACTGGCAGTCTTATTCCTAGGTACACTGCAGTCTGTATTACCTAGGTAACACTGCAGTCATATTCCCTAGGTAACACGCAGTCATATTCCCTAGGTAAACACTGGCAGTCGTATTCCCTAGGCACACTGCAGTCGTATTCCCGTAGGTAACACTGCATTCGTATTCCCAGGTAACACTGCAAAGTCGTATTCCCTAGGTAACACTGCATCGTATTCCTAGGTACACTGCAGTCATATTCCCTAGGTAAACACTGCAGTCCGTATTCCTAGGTAACACTCGCCAGTCGTATTCCCGAGGTAACACTGATTCGTATTACTAGGTACACTGCAGTCATATTCCCTAGGTAACACTGCAGTCGTATTCCTAGGTAACCTGCAGTCGTATTCCCGGAGGTAACACTGCTTCGTATTCCCCTAGGTACACTGCAGTCCATATTCCCCTAGGTCACACTGCAGTCGTATTCCCTAGTAACACTGCCAGTCGTATTTCCCGAGGTAACACTGCATTCTATTACCTAGGTAACTGCGTCATATTCCCCAGGTCACTGCAGTCATATTCCTGGTAAACACTGCAGTCGTATCCCTAGGTAACACTGCAGTCGTATTCCCTAGGTAATCACTGCAGCATATCCTAGGTACACGGCGTCATATTCCCTGGTACACTTACTGCAGTCCATATTCCCTAGGTAAACTGCGTCAATATTTCTCTAGGTAAACACGCGTCCGTATTCCCTAGGTAACACTGCAGTCGTATTCCCGAGGTAACACTGCATTCGTATTCCCTAGGTAACACTGCATTCCATATCCTAGGTAACACTGCAAGTCATATTCCCTAGTAACACTGCAGTTCGTATTCCCTAAGGTAACACGGCATCGTATTCCCCCGAGGTAACACTGCAATCCGTATTCCTAGGTAACACTTCTTTCTGCTGCTTTCCATATTCCTGGTACACTGCAGGTCGTATTCCTAGGTAAACTCGGATTCATATTCCCTATAGGTAAACACTGCATTCCTATTCCCTAGGTACAAACTCATTCATATTCTAGTAACACTGCATTCATATTCCTAGGTACCTTGCATTCTATTCCCCTAGTTAACACTGCATTCATTCATTCCTTAGGTATAGCACTGGCATTCTATTCCCTAGGTAACTACTCGGTCG